>NC_137013.1:40108609-40111109 GCF_032717465.1 Coenobita brevimanus | reverse complement strand
CTCTCTCGTACCTTATGACACAACTGCACTACATCATAACATTAAGTCTGTCCTTGTCTGCCTCTCAACCCCCCTTCTGTGTGTGTGTGTGTGTGTGTGTGTGTGTGTGTGTGTGAGAGAGAGAGAGAGAGAGAGAGAGAGATTAGTGATGTAAGGAATGCATAACAAAGGATTGGTGTCCACATTTAAGCCTGCTACTTGGCACAGTGTTGACCTTCTCCCCTTGCTTCTGGATGCTTCACCTTATCATTGAGCGAGGCGTGAGAAGGGGTTATTGATGATGATGATGATGATGATGATGATGAGGAGGAGGAGGAGGAGGAAGATGATGATGATGATGATGATGAAGACCACCACCACCACCACGATGATGATAATGATAATGATGACGATGATGACTGCCTACTTGTGATGATGATAATAACAATAATAAAGGTAGGCAGCGTATATCATGTACCGTAGCATACTAAACTGCTTCTGTCATACTGCAGTTTATAGCACGTGTGATATGCAGTGTAGAGAAGCCAAGAATGTGACAGCAGGGGGTGAGAGACAGGATGACAGGCTCTGATGGGTAAGGTGAAGGGTGATACACTGTCGTAGGGTGTGATGGTGGACTGTGGTAGGATGTGGTGGTGGACTGGGGTAGGATGTGGTGGTGGACTGGGGTAGGATGTGGTGGTGGACTGTGGTAGGGTGTGGTGGTGGACTGTGGTAGGGTGTGGTGGTGGACTGTGGTAGGATGTGGTGGTGGACTGGTGGTAGACTGTGGTAGGGTGTGGTGGTGACTGTGGTAGGGTGTGGTGGTGACTGTGGCAGGATGTGGTGGTGACTGTGGCAGGGTGTGGTGGTAAACTGTGGCAGGGTGTGGTGTACACTGTGGTAGGATGTGGTGGTGGATTGTGGTAGGGTGTATGTGGTGGACTGTGGTAGGGTGTGGTGGTGATGGCAGGGTGTAGTGGTAGACTGAGCGTGGTGGTAAACTGTGGCAGGGTGTGGTAGTGGATTGTGGTAGGGTGTAGTAATTGACTAGGCTAGGGTGTGGTAGTGGACTGTGGTAGGGAGTGGTGTTGGACCGTGGTAGGGTGTGGTGGTGGACTGTGGTAGGGTGTGGTGGTGGACTGTGGTAGGGTGCGGTGGTGACTGTGGTAAGGTTCGGTGGTACTGGTTTGTGGTGGTGACTGTGGTAGGGTGTGGTAGTGGACTGTGGTAGGGTTGTATTAGACTGTGGTCGAGTGCAGTAGTGGACTGTTGCAAGGTGTGATTGTGACTGGTATGGTGTGGTGGTGACTGCGGTAGGGAGTGGTGATGACTGTGGTAGGGTGGGGTAGTGGACTGTGGTGGGGTGTGGTAGTAACTGTGATAGGATGTGGTGGTAAATTGTGGTAGGGTGTGGTGGTGGACTGTGGCAGTGTGTGGTAGAGTGTGGTAGTGACTGTAGTAATGTGGTAGCAGACTGTGGTAGGGTGTGGTGGTGGCTGTGGTAAGGTGTGGTGATGACTGTGGTTGTGCGTGGCATTTTGTGCTTTACCGTGACCTTTTGTGGTAAACTGGCAGATTGGGAGGTCCTGTGGTGGAGTGTGGTGACTGTGGTGGAGTGTGGTGACTGTGGTGGAGTGTGGTGACTGGTGGAGTGTGGTGGTGTGTCATAACTGAGGAGGAGTGTGGTGGGGGAACGTATTTTGTGGCAGAATGTGGTACACTGTATGGTGCTGTGGAGTGAGGCAGGCTAATGGCAAAGTGAGGCAGGTTGAAGTAGGCTGTGGCGGTCTATGGTAGTGTGGCAAAGTGCGGCAAGGTGTGGCGGAGTGAGGCAGAGTGTGGTACAGTGTGGCAAAGTGTGGTAGAGTGAGGTTGACTGGAAAATTATGGAAGAATGAGTAAAACATTGGCAGGGAATGAGGGAACCCTTATTCTGAGTGCCATGAGAGTCCCCTAACACCTTATCCTTCGCGACTTATCCTGCCTGGTACACCTCTTAGACGTTACTGAGTCCAAACCATGTCGACGCTAAAATAAATCGCTGAGTAAAAAGTGCTAAGTAACCCCAAATGTCACAGGGAACGATAGACGGGGGGGTTGGGGGGTATGGGGGAGTTACCAGACAGCCCCCATCGATCCATGAAGCTAGGTGGTCTGTGTGTGTGTGTGTGTGTGCGTGTGCGTGCGTGTGTGTGTGTGTCTGGATTCAAGGAGGCCAGGTCATGAGCACGCCAAGGTCTCCCACACACGCGCTCGCGCACACACACACACACACACACACACGCACATGCCATCTCTATCCCTTCATCTCTCACTCCCTCCTCCTCTATCTCACTCAAATTCTTCGCTGCCATACTCTCTCTCTCTCTCTCTCTCTCTCTTGCCTCCTTAAGATTTTATTTAACTTCTTGGGAGACGTCTTGTGGTGGGGGGATAAAGGATTTACATTTTGACCTATCAGTTTCAAGTCTTCAAAAAAATTAATATGGCAGTTTGGAAATAGGAACATCAATACTAA
>NC_137013.1:40061109-40106109 GCF_032717465.1 Coenobita brevimanus | reverse complement strand
AAGGAGGGAGGGAATAAGAAACAGGATGGAGAGACAGGTGCCAGGGTGGTCAGGTGGTAGCGTGCTTGCCTTGCGATCTGCGTGTATTGTCCTTTCATATCTTTGTACATCTCTCTCTCTCTCTCTCTCTCTCTCTCTCTCTCTCTCTCTCTCATCCTAGACTAACCTCTCACATACACCATCACAAACACGCTGGTAAAACAGTCCTCCCCTAATCCTTGCTAATCTGCTACTTAACCTTCTTCAGATTACACGCGGCTGTAATATTTTCCTGCAATATTTTAGGAAGAAATATGTCTAGTGGTTATTTTTAGCCTAATGTTATTTTTGGCTAATATATGATGATGATGATGATGATGATGATGATGATGACGGTGGTGCTGGTGGTAATAATAATAATAATAATAATAATAATAATAATAATAGTAGTAGTAGTAGGGGCAGTAGTAGTAGTAGTAGTAGTGGTAGTTGTTATCATTATCATTATTACTATTAATATTATTGTCATCATTATTAATATTATTATTATTATCATTATTATTACTATTATTATCATTATTATCATCATTATTACTATTATTAATATTATTATTTTTATTATTACCATCATCATCATCATCCTGACTGTATTCCCACCTAAAGACACTGACGCAGGATACAACCAAAATTCCAAATATTTCTTCACTAAATCCAAACTAATGATTCCGCCCTCCTTTCCCCTCAGACAGGGTGAGGGGAGGGGAGGGGAGGGAGTGGCTGAGGGGAGGAGAGCTGAGGGAGGAGAGGAAGGGAGGTAAGGTTGAGAAGAGAGGGGAGTGAGGGGAGAGAACTAATGGGGATGAGGGAAGGATGAGGGGACGAGGAGATATCAGGGGAAGAGATCAGGAGATGAGGGGCAAGGTTAGGGGTCAGGGGAGAGGTAAGGGGGTTAGGGTAAAACAAGAGGGGGTGAGGGGAGAGGGTGAGGGTGATGAAGGGTGGAAGGTAAGGGAGAGAGACAGGAAGATAAATGCTATGAGGGGAGAATAGGCGAAAACAACACAAAAAAGAAAGGAAAACACACACACACACACACACACACACACACACACACACACACACACACACACACACACAGGGGCATAAAAACGATTACAGAGAGAGAGAGAGAGAGAGAGAGAGAGAGAGAGAGAGAGAGAGAGGAGATAAAGACCAATGAGACTGAGTGACACGCGAGGGCCATATTAAATCTCTCTCTCCCGCTGCTAATCACGAAGAAGTGTATAAAGAGAGAGTGTTTTAAAAGGACGGGACAAAGGTGGAATATGTAATGTATTTTAATTCTCTCAAACCAATGACGTCAAAAAGAAAAAACTAACAATGATTTGGTGAAAGTCCACAGGGGTAAATGAGAATACGTACACACACACACACACACACACACACACACACACACACACACACACACACTCGGTAAGATCTTCCATTACCCTTCACACACACACACACACACACACGGTAAGATCTTCCATTACCCTTCACACACACACACACACACACACACACACACACACACACACGGTAAGATCTTCCATTACCCTTCACACACACACACACACACACACACACACACACACACGGTAAGATCTTCCATTACCCTTCACACACACACACACACACACACACACACACACTCGGTAAGATCTTCCATTACCCTTCACACACACACACACACACACACACACACACACACACACACACACACTGCCATTTAAGACCGTTTCATCAAGCAACCTCTTCTCAAACATACTCCCTCAATTCATTTTTTTTTTTTTTCAATATAAACAACAAAATTACCCTCAACCCAATATCGGCTACTGACAAGCGGTACTGCATTGTAAACCAAATATATTAAAATTTCAAGTTGACTTTCTGCTTTCATTACAATTTTGGAAGGATTTGTTTAACACAGAAGATAATAAGGTGTAATAGGCAAAATAAATCGCTTAGGAAAAGGTGTTTGGGAGCTTCCACAACCGAATGACGATATTGGAAGGACTTACGTAACAGAGAAGAGGATAGAAATAAATCGCTTAGGATAATGTGTCAAGGACCTTCCTCAACCGAATGACGATAGTGGAAAGATTTGTGTAACACAGAAGATGGAAAGGTGTAATAAAATAAATCATCTTGGAAGAGGTGTGAGGAGCTTCCTTAACCGAATGGCGATAATGGAAGGATTTATGTAACACAGGAGAGAATAGTGGGGTGAAATCAACAAAATAAATCGCTCAGGGAAAGGTGTTAAGGAGCTCAACCGAATGGTGATACTCGAAAGATTTAAGAAACACAGATGATGGTAATGTGTGATAAACAAAGTAAACGAATCGCTTGGAGTAAAATAAATCGCTTAGGAAATGGTGTTAGGAAGCCACTCTGAACATAAATACACGCACATCTGCATTCTGGCGACTCATCAAATCCCCTGTGGACGTGGGTGGGATTGGGGGATTAGGATGACCTCAGAGGCACAGTGGGTTTGGCGGATTTATGAAGGATTTGACTGGCGATTAGCTGTCTTGTTCTGTCTTCCTCACCACCAGGATGCTTCTCTGTGTGTCTTCTTTCTCTGTCTGTCTCTCTGTCTCTGTTTCTGTCTCTCTCTCACTGGGTCTTTGTTTTTGCTATATTCTCTCTCCCTCTGTCTCTATCTGTCTGTCTGTCTGTCTGTCTGTCTCTCTCTCTCTCTCTCTCGTGGGATCTTTGTTTTTGCTGTCTTCTTTCTTTCCTGTCTGTCTGTCTGTCTTCTGCTCTCTCTCTCTCTCTCTCTCTCTCTCTCTCTCTCTCTCTCTCTCTCTCTCTCCGTGACTCCCCATTACACCTGAAGCTCTCCAGCACAAACCTACCTATTTTTACCCTTCAAATTCATCCAGTCTAAAACAAAACCACGTTTCTTGCACATGACTCGTGTGTGTGTGACGAATGAAAGATTAATGGAGGGTACTGTAGCTTACTGTAGTCACGTGAGAGAGAGAGAGAGAGAGAGAGAGAGAGAGAGAGAGATTTTGTGTCTACGCTGTTGTTACCTTGACTGTAAATGATGAAGAAGCTCACACACACACACACACACACACACACACACACACACACACACACACACACACACACACACACATCGAAGAGGCGCACACACTCCGTCACTACTGGCCGACTGTCTAGAGTTGTGCCACGTTGAGATCTGATAACCAGGAAGCATTTAACTTTCGCCCTAACTTTCGTACACTCACCCTCTCAAAAAAAAAAAAAAAAAAAAAAAAAAAAAAAAAACCGCCCCGCAAACCCCTTAGGGCCAGGTTAAGCCACGGTCTAAACCCCGTCCACGTTTCCTGTTCATATTTTGCTTGGCTCTATGCTCTGACACGTGACGGTCTCTTAATACTTACCGTACCTTAACGCCCGCCAACCAGCTGATGTCTTAATTAATTCCCACCAACGCCAGGTAATTTTCACTTCGGGAGAGATCCGTGGGGCTGAAAGAGATAGTTTTACCAAATAATTCCACGCTAAATATAACAGACCTCAAAAGCAGGCATGAAATTGTGCTCTATTCAAGAAACTTAATCGATAACAATAATAATAGTAATAATAGTAATAGTAGTAGTAGTAGTAGTATTAATCATAATAATCATAATAATAATAATAATAATAGCAAAACACGAGAGGTATCGAAAAAGAGGAGTACAAGGTTACGAAAGCGAGTGAACTAACCAAGAGGACCTTTAAAGGAAGCTCCCTAGCACCTCTTCCTTAGCGATTTATGTTTGGATACGACTAGTTAATATTTACCCGTATTTAGGCTGAGTCGGGTGGTTTGAACAGTGTAAAAATGAAACAGAAGATGACAGTAAGGAGTAGTCAGTAAACTAAATCGCTTAGAAACAGGTGTTAGAGGCTTCCGTAACCGACAGCCTGGTTACCTAAGCACACCCAGACTGGCACAAACCTCAGGCGAGTGGTAGGGTATGCGGGAAATCCTCGAAAAAAAGAAAAAAAAAAAGAAAAGAGTGAAATAAAAAGGTGAGGGTGTCTAGGATGGATTAGCGGGCGATTTGTGTGTCATGGCGGGATGGATGGGAGGGTCGAGCTGGTTCGGAACGGCTCACGAGACTTGCACCTGTTGTTGGGGGGAAAGTTCCTATATATTTCTCTCTCTCTCTCTCTCTCTTTCTTTCTCTCTCTCTCTCTCTCTCTCTGTTTAACAGATGACAATACAGACCTTGTGTGCTTCGTCTGGCTTGAGGTAACTTGGGTTGTGTAAGGAAAAATTTACTAAAATGTAAATGATCCATTGTGACGAGTGGAGATGTTGGATGAGGGAGGGACAGGGTAGAGCTGGAATTCCTTGTTTTCTCTCAAACGTTTCTGGCCACAGTGAACCCATCTTTAGAGAGTTCAAACGTTTCGGGTTCTGAGTAGCCGGAAACGTTAGAGATGATACAGAATTCAAGCTCTAACCTGTATCTCTTTCCCACACCCAACATTTCGAACGTACTAAAAACCTAAAATCACTATTCTCCATGTTCTCTAACTTGGCCTAAAATTGCCGTCTTAAAACCGGAGCTGTTACAATAGACCAACACCACAAAATGATGCTAGTCACAAAGAAGTGCCATGGGAAGGATGTAGAGCCGTATAGCATTGTCCTTTTCAGCCACTCAGTTACAAGACAAAAGCCGCAAAAGGACCAAAATCTGGGCCAAGTCAAGGTGAAAAGGGTATAATAACTTGGAATACCTCCTTGAATTAGGTCACGTAATATGTTCCTTATTCTTATTGACTTCAGACGCTCTTCATGAAATTTTAGATAAGACTGTATGAGGAGATATGACTAGAAAACAAGATCAGCTTTACTACTGTTACTCCAACCTGGCTTAAATTTTCCATCTCTCCTTCTTGAAAGCTGAGGTATAATAATAGATATACGATAAAATACGGTGCTCGTCACGAAGAAGTGCTAAGAGAAAAAATGTTGAGCCATAGTTGTATCTTGCTCTGCTGCTGAGTTACGTGAAATAAGCTACAAAAGGACAAAAAATCGAGGTAAGGTTAATGTAAACAAGAATAAGTTGGTTCTAAGAAGTGGCTGAAATAGTGTAAGATAAACTGCTCTCTCTCTCTCTCTCTCTCTCTCTCTCTCTCAGTGCACCACAACACCCTGGCAGTTCTAGCATAATAATTCAACCTTAATAGAGTTACGAAATTCATTTGGGAATTTCGCGGCTGCTGACTACGGAATTTGTCTAGCTATCTATCTATTGCCAGACGCCATAATCCTATAAGGGGTGGCCATTGACTTTGAGTTATTTGTTTTACGGGGAGGGGCACTCACCCTCCAACAACCCACCTGTTGACACGTAGGGAGCACGTATGGTTTGGTTATATGGTTATCACCTAGCGCTGTAAATGGTTTCTTGGCTTGCAGGAAACCATTTGGCTTGTCACCCAATGTAAAGCCACCTGAAAAGGAAAGAAAAGCAATAAGAAGTGACAAGAAAGATGGGAGAAATAGGAAGAGAGGAGGGCAGGCACAGAAAAAGAGTGATAAAGGCTAAGGAAGAAGTAGGCAGCACTACATCAAGTGAGTAGATGATGGTCGCCACCACCTACCACTACGGAATTTGTACAAAGAAAAAATTCAAACACTTTAAATGAAGCAAAGAAAAAAATCCACATACAACAACTAAAGCAAGAAAAAACTCAATATACATTAAATAAATAAATAAAGAAGAACAAAGAAATGTAAATTCGTTCATTCCTTCCACTAATGAGGCCACTAACCTCTCTCTCTCTCTCTCTCTCATTCTGGGGGCAGGGTAACTCAGTGGTAGAGCGCCTGACTCAAGAAAAAAGGGTCGAGAGTTTGCGCCTCGCCTAGGTAGCTGCCCTGCAGGGAGAGGTAGCGCTCTCCCGTCACCTAGCGGGGCTGTATGATCGATCAAGGCATAGCTCGGGGAATTCATATCTTCATTCTCTCTCTCTCTTTCTCTTTACTATCGTTACCTCACCACATCCGTAACGACTCTTGTTAGTAAAGCCAGTCAGTGCTCCTCAAACAAATAAGGATGAACATGTGTGTGTGTGTGTGTGTGTGTGTGTGTGTGTGTGTGTGTGTGTGTGTGTGTGTGTGTGTAGCAAATCAGTACCAGTCAAACAAACGAGTGAAGATGTGTGTGTGTGTGTGTGTGTGTGTGTGTGTGTGTGTGTGTGTGTGTGTGTGTGTGTGTGTGTGTGCCCTCAGTAACCAAATTAGTCTCCTCCAAGTGTCATCCATTATCAAGCCTAATCTTTTATATAACTTATCAGTGTGGAGCGGCGAAATACCCATAAATAGCACTTGAACCAGAGAGGGAGAGAGAGGGAGAGCGGGGGGGGGGGATGATGCTCTCTAAAGCCGGACAATTGTATTCTCTGGTTATAAGTGAATTATTGTGGTCGTAAGTCTTTTATTGATGAGGATAATAGTAGCACTTATCTATCTATCTATCTATCTATATAGATAGATAGATAGATATGAACCTAACAGAGAGAGGTACTAAAAGGAATTTGGCTGACTGAGGGACAGATACTGCAGTGGCAAAAAAAAAAAAAAAAAGTTGCTACAGGTAACAGTGGGACACAAGATGTTACCCCAATTAGCAACAGTCGTGTGAGTCACGTGAGAGCACAACAGAGGTCAGCCCCAACACCTCCTCTTTATCTCACACTCACGGGAAAAAAAAAAAAAAAAAAAGAGAGAGAGATTTGGGGTAGAGAAGTACTGAAAACTATTAACCTCCTGAGTCACGTGACGTATTTCATTCGTTTAACAACCTTGAGACGATTTTGGTAATCCCAGACGATTTTATTCAGCTTAGGAGGGTAGGCCAGTAGTGAAGGGGGTTAACAAGGGCTGTCTCTAAGCCCCTTCAATCTGCAAAGCCTCTCCGTGTGTGCATAAAATCGTCTGGAGATTGCAAGAAGAAAATACAAAAAACATTCCCTGTCAGTAGTTAGGCTTTTCTGTATCTTGTCTTCCTAAATCAATCTTCCTTTTCTTTTCTTTAATCCGGTTTAAGAAAAATCAGTAGAATCGTTTTACTCTAACTTGGTCCAGATTTTCGTCCTTTTGTAGCTAATTTTACGCAGCTCAGTGGCAGAGACAATGCTGCGGTTCTGCATCCTTTCTATAGCACTTCTTCATGACCAGCATCAAATTCTAACTCCAGTCTATTGTTACAGCTCAGTATTCAGGGTGGAGATGTGGCAAATTTAGGCCAAGTTAGTGTAAAATGAGTATAGCGTTGAAAGGTGGTGAATGCAAACACAAGTGACACAGGCAATGAAACACACACAAGCACGCACTAACGCACCCAAACACACACACACACACACACACACACACACACACACACACACACAAAGGCTGAGATCATCGCTAAGGGACCAAAATATAAACCGTTTCTGAGTTACTGACAAAATTATTCCTATCTCCTGGCGAGGTGTTGAGCGGCGGCTTTACTTACACCCTGTATCTGTGTGTGTGTGTGTGTGTGTGTGTGTGTGTGTGTGTGTGTGTGTGCTGGGATGCTTTTTGGGGTGTGGAAGTTTGTGCTTTGTGTGTGTGTGTGTGTGTGTGTGTGTGTGTGTGTGTGTGTGTGTGTGTGTGTGTGTGTTTTGCGATGCTTTTTGGGGAGTGGAAGTTTGTGCTTTGTGTGTGTGTAAATGTGTGTGTGTGTGTGTGTGTGTGTGTGTGTGTGTGTGTGTGTGTGTGTGTGTGTGTGTGTGTGAGAGAGAGAGAGAGAGAGAGAGAGAGAGAGATCACTTACACACCTTAACTCTTGAGACTCAGGTAAAAATATTGATTGAACTATTGAGGTCATGTTCCCTGAGTGAGTGAGTGAGTGAGTGAGTGAGGGTGAGGAGGTGAGAGTGAGGGTGAGGATGTGAAAGTGAGTGAGGGTGAGGAATTGAGTGAGGTGAGGATGTGACAGTGAGTGAGGGGTGAGGAATTGAGTGAGGTGAGGATGTGTGAGTGAGTGAAGGTGAGAATTAGTGAGTGAGAGTGAATCTAACCATCTATATTTGTATCACTGTATATTTGCTCCATTGCACGAACTAACCTTTTGAAGAGAGAGTGACGGAAAGAACTTAATCCTTCCCCCATGCTGGCGAAGAGCGAAAGATGAAAGGGTGTTTAAGAGTGGAGTACGTGAAAGCCTACGTGTGCGTGTGTGAGTGCGGTGTATGAGGGTGTAGGTGTGTGTGTATGTGTGTGTGTGTGTGTGTGTTTAGGGTGAGGTGACCTAGATACACGTGCTTCGCGCCGCCTCACACCTGCCGGACCCCAATGATCAATGCAGTCGCCACCCCCTCAAGGCTACAGCACAACACAGCACAGCACCATGACACAGCACAACACCATGACACAGCACAACACCATGACACAGCACAACACCATAACAGCTAGAAAAACAAAACATAACGCAGCGCGAAAAACAAACAGCACAAGGGTATCAGGTCTAATCTGACGCAACATCACACAATACCACAACGTTTAAAACACGACAGTACAACACCAATGCTAACCCGACGCTACACAACGTAACACATCACAGCACAGCACCACAGCATAGCACAACACCCAACCTAACCCAAGACACCGGAACGACACAGCACCACAACACAGCACAACACCCAACCTAGCCCAACATAACACAACGAACACAATACCACAACACAGCACAGAAATCACAACACACTACAACAGCACCCAACCTAACCGGACGCAACACAGCACAAGACAACACAACACAACACAAACCCACACAACATACAACAACACACCAGGAAAACAAAACACAAACCCACACAAAACAAGGCAACACACCGTAATCACCACCCTACTCCAGATTATTGCATTTTGTTACTGTCGTCGAAGGAGGAAGAACAAGGAGGCTTATATTTATCTCTACTGACCGGACGATTTTACGCAGCTGTGTCTTGGGAGTCCGTGATGGTTACTAAATCCCTCTCTTCCTCTTTCCATCGTTATTTAATCCCGTTCACCTTTCTTTCGTCGTGTAATCCAGCTGATCTTTACGTCCTCTATCCCAGTTCATTTTTCTTTCATTATTTAATCCCGTTCATCTTTCCTTCACTAATCCTCGTCTATCTTTCCTTCACTAATCCTCGTTCATCCTTCCTTCACTAATCCTCGTTCATCCTTCCTTCACTAATCCTCGTTCATCCTTCCTTCACTAATCCTCGTTCATCCTTCCTTCACTAATCCTCGTTCATCCTTCCTTCATTAATCCTCGTTCATCTTTTCCTCATTATATCTTTCTTAGTAATGTTCAGTTCATTATTTCCTTCATTACATAATCCTCCCGGTTCATTTTTCCTTCATTACCTAACCCCTTCTCTGGAGTTTGCCAGTTAGGTAAATTTGTTAGTTTAGTTTAGGTTAGGTTTGCATTCTTAGTATCTTAGTTACGTTAATCTATTCGTTTAAGTTAGGTTAGAATAGATTAAGTTAGGTTAAGAGTAAAAAAGTAAGGAAGAAATGAGAAAAAAATAAAAAAAATGGTGTACAGAATGGAAAATAATCAGCAACTATCCTTGCCTGGTTATACGAACGTCCCTCATCTCCCTCCCTACCCCCCGAAAGGAGGATGGTGGACTGCAGGAGGAGGAGGAAGAGGAGGAGGAGGAGGAGGAGGAGGAGGAGGAGGAGAAGGAAGAGGAGAAGGAGGTCAAATTCAGCCGGCAGTCCGCAATGTTCCAGTCCAGATAAACTTAGGGCTGCAAATGCTTCCCCTTCACTGCTGCACTGTCGCTGTCTTTTATCAGTCCTGTCGTCCTTCTTATCAGTCTTCAGTATTCCTCCTTCCTTTATTATCAACCCCTTCACTCCGAGGGCGTCTTCAGCATTCCTCCATCAACCCCTTCACTTCAAGCACGTCTTCAATATTCCCCCCCTCCTTTATCAATCATTTACTCCAAGGGCATCACTTGTATCTTATCTGTTCCCTCCAGACGAATTTAGTAACATCAGGGTATTTTCGATTTGAGAGACTAGAAATAGCTCTAAGTTTTCTCTTCACTATCAGGGATCTTTTTATTTTTCTACATGTTCCCTTCAGACTTTATTCATTTATCTTTCAAGTTTCATGATTTTTAAACGTTATCATTTCTCTACCAGATGTCACAATCTCCATCCCTTACACCACTGTTTCTATGCTCAATGTCTAAAATCCATTCTTCCTCCCTTAGGCTGGGGGAAGGGCAGTTTGATGGCGCAGAAAAGGGGGACATGGAGGCGATATGTTTGTAGCCTTCCTTTCCATCCGGGATTAAGGTACCTGATTATATATAGATAGACTGATAGATGAAGACAGGTAGATTCACAGGTAAATACAAGTAGATACATAGATTCCTTCAATGATTTTCCAGTCTATCATTCCTAATACTAGTCAGTCTCACATTCATCATTTTGGGTAGTAAAATCTCAGTAAATAATTCCTTCATTATTTAGGGTGAAGTACATCATTCCTTGGTTATCAGTTTCCTCCTACATCAATGGCGAGGTTCATCTCTGGAATTCATAAAACATTTTCTCCACCATTTATCCTTAAGTTAATCATCTCATATTCTTCTCATTCCTCCTTATTAATATCAAGTTCAATCATCAATAAATTTTCATCTTATCAAAACATTACCTACACGTTCATAATTTTAAATCTGTCTTTCCTCAGTTACTTCTTCTGTGATGCACCATTTGTTTTCCTCTATTCATTTTGAAGTTCATATTTTTCTCAGTAATTCATCTTAACTATTTAATATCAACCCCTTCAGTAGGATGATTGTCTTATTTTCTTATGTCCAACACCTTACGCTAATAGTAAAACAGACACTCCTTGGGCTGAAAGGGTTAATATCTAATGGAAGAGTTTGTTTTCTAAGATTGGACTAGTCTTCATAAGATTTTCTATTCAACCTTCATTATGCTCCAAAAATAAAATGTCTAATACAGTATGTCCTTGTTATAAATCTCCCTTTTTAACGACCATTTTTTGCTATTGACATTGTTATAGAAAGTTCGCCCATTAGAGTTTTAGTACTGTTTATAAAGTCAATTTCCCTCAGTTTTTAGTACCAGTTTTATGGGGAAAAAAATTGAAACATCCATGGATTATAATAAGGACAACCTGTAGATTTTTTTTTTTTTCCCATTATCAGCATCCAAGCCAATAGTTCATGCATTTACTTTCGTTTACTACCTCCTATGTCATAAGGTCACGACAAAACCATCAGTATTTTCATAATCTTTTATTGATATACAAATGGCGGTGTGTGGGGAAGTGGGGGGGCCAGAGGCGTGTGTATGTTTGTGTGTATATATCCTGTGTATAACTCTACAAGCTGACTCGCACATACTCCTCTTATACACTGGCGTCTTTGTTGTAGTAGTGGCCGGTATACAACAACACACCTTTGTAGTTTGTTTATTTCGCTCTAGTATACAAGATCTACATAGGCACGTTTAGGAAGCGATACCTCACTTTTTTAACAAGCTTCGAGATATATAAAATGTAAACCATCTCAAACCTCTAATTTCTCAAGACCCGTGTTTCTGCATAAGCTGTTTACATAAATTGTTTATATATATATATACGGGTGCTTCACTGGTTTGCACACTGGTAAGGGGAACTATCATCATCACCTTTATTTTCTTTTTGGAACGATCATCACTTCTTTTCTTTTTTAAACTGACTGGCTACCATCTGATCCTCTCCTAGATACTGAGATGATGAATACTGAATAAATATACCATAGCTGATTGTGAAGGGAGCGGCAGAGGTGGTGGTCAGTCAGTCAGCTGGGAGAAGTGAGAATGGGAAAAAAATATGAAGTTTCCCAAGGTGTCTATCCTCTTCTGTTTATATTAGACTTCATCATTCTATCTTGGCTTTGCTATTAAAAAAAATATATATGAAAAAAAGCTGCAATAGGTAGCGGGTGCCTGGTCTGACTCAATGTGCATAGGCAGCCCAACAGGAGCTCTGGACTAGGGTAGGTAGAGTAGGGTTGGGCAAGGTAGGGCAGACTGGGAGAGAGAGCCATCACCTGTCAATCCTCTACAGGTGACACTCTCTCTCCATTTATGTGGATTCCCGCCTGTGGTTTTACTTAATACAGCTCCTCAATATGAGAAACTTTCATGACTATATTGTGATTTGGGACTTGAGGAGGAGGAGGGGGAGGGTAGAGTATTGTGGGACGTCTGGGATAGTGAGGGGGATACACTTAATATCACATTTTCTTTGCCTGCTTAAAGGTATGGAAGGAAGTAGAATGGCTGAAGGGAACTGGCTGGGAACTGAGGAGTGGTCGAGGACAGGGGTCAAAACGGGTACTGAAAAGGCACAGTCTATGTGTGTACCTACATTTTCACTCCTCTTCCCTTTGATTCCAACGGGCACAGTGATTCAACCTAGTACAGAAGGGGGTGTTGTTGGCATGGCTCTGAGGGACTGGAGAGAGTAGGTACAAGGATCAGAACACCCATGCATGACTAAGGGGCTCTCCTATACTTTACCAACACTACCGGCAAATTGAGGATGCCAGTGGTGTTAGGCGGGGTGACAGGAGAGGGAAGGGTGTATGGGGATGGGTAAGGAGAAAGGTAGCAAGGAGAGGCGTAAGGAGGAGGAAATTTAGGGAAAAATGGGACTGGTAGGAGAATAAGGAACTGAATTAAGGAAAAGAGGGGGATGGGAAGGGTTGACGAGAAACAGGATAGGGAAACAAGGATGGGTAGAGAAGAAAGGGAATGGGCAGAGAAGTCCAGGATAGGTTAGGAAGAATACTATGGGTAGGGATGAAAGTAGATGGGTATACAGACTGACAAAGAGGAAATCAGTGTAGTACCATATAGGAAGGACTAAGTAAGGTTTATATATGGAAGAGTCCCCCTGTGTAAGGCTGCAACCCGTGGACTAATTACAGTATATCAGTAACGGAGCTGCCTTCAGTTCACTCCTCGACAACTTAAGACAGTAAATGAGCGGAGTTGCAGTGGTTGTGGGCGGGCGGTGTGGGCGGGACATTGAGACTGGAATGACAACATTTTTTTTACCCCTCTCATGACCCGCAAAACTCTACCATTCTCCACCAGCTGATGCCAGATGATACAAGTGATCTGAGTTAATACTGTCACCATTAACCCTCTCATGGTGGGGGGTAACTCTAGTCCTCTACTGCAGCTGACGTCTGGCCATGTTATTCAGCTGGGTGAGTCATAGGAGTCAGAGAGAGGGGCGGGGCCAAGTTCACCCTACCCACACCCAGTCTCGCCCACACACACACTCTCAAGCACACACTATGTTCACGCTATGCCAAGCCAAACATAGTTCATAATAATAATATATCACGCTTGGGGGTTTGATCAGTGGGAAAGTGAAAATTGATTACATCTTAATTAACTACTATCAATATGGCCAACAAAAATAGTCTGTACAAACTTGTCGTATTATTTAATTATATCTGAGTATATACAAAACAAATCAGCTTAACTAGTGAGCCAGGATGATGATCACAATGAATGAAAGAAAATTATAATGTTGATGAGAGTGAGACAAAAACAGAGATGTCTCGAAAGATTACAGTGGGTGTGGGGGTTGAGCCAGCCATATTACAAAAGCAAGCGGCTCATAGAAAACGGGGTGAGGGGGAAAAGGGATGGTGGTGGTGGTGGTGGTGGGGGGGGACTATTGCAGGAGTGGAGCGCCATTTCTCCTCTCGCCTAAACGAAGCGAGCCAGACTGAGAAACTCCAGGCTTTTTATATTGGACATCTTGAGGCCAGGTTGGGCAGGGCGGTGGGTTCAGGTGTTGGATGGGTGGTGGGGCTGCTGTAGCTGCTGAAGAGCCTCCTGCGTGGCGTACTGGCGGAGCACCATGTTCTCGTACTCCAGCTGCGAGATGCGTTCCATGAGCTCGGTGATCTTCTCCTTGAGCACCTCCACCTCCTCCCGCACGGCGAACATCAGGTGTGACTTGACCAGATCCTGTGGGACAAGAGGAAACATGCACGTCAACGCTACTGTCAACAAAACTACAGCTACTTGTACTTATTACTATACGTACACTTTATTCCTACTACTCCTACGTATGCCTAGACGTTCACCTAATTCCTACTACTCCTACTGACACCTAAATCCTACTACTTATACCGGTACTTAATAGCTACCGGTACGTAAATGTACACCTAATATTTACTACCTGTACTTGTAACTAAATATACGGTACAGTATGTTGCTCCCTTCAGACAGAGGACGTCATCTGTGTTCTATTCTTGCTTTAACCAGACGATTTAAGTCAAATTAGGAACCTCCATAATTACTGCAGGTGTTAATGAAGGCTGTAGCTAAACCCTCTAGTCCGAAAAAATGTTCTAGGCATAATAAAACCGTCTGGAAAAAGCAAGAATAATATAAAGGGAAACGTACACTGACTGAACGAGTTATTTCCCTACGATCAACCACACTCCTACTCGATAACTGGACTAAGGAAAAAATTTAATGGTAGTTATATCTATCTAATACACAATACAAACGACAAACGATATACGAATAATCCTAAGGGTAAATAATAAAAAAAAACACGAGATTTTCCTGCGACTTAAAAAAAAAAATCGTCACCCAGTAAAGATAATTCAGGGCATCGTCGTACTCAAGGGGTAACCGCTACGCCATGGCTTTATAACACACACACACACACACACACACTCAAATATTTACGAAATCTGCTTATCAGGTATATAGAAAAGAATAATACTGATGATGATGGTAATAATAATAATAAACGAGTAGTAATTTTAAGCAGAGTTGATAAGAGCGGAAATCCTAACAGCGGGGGTGAAGATAAGTATATGGAGCAAAAAAAGTGCTGACTATGCTAGACCTTGAGACTAAAAATACCACATAGACATAAGAAAGAAGGGAGGGAGTGGAGGAAGGGAGGCAAACTGAGTATGAATGGCGAGAGAGAGAGAGAGAGAGAGAGAGAGAGAGAGAGAGAGAGAGAGAGAGAGAGAGAGAGAGAGAGAGAGAGAGAGAGAGAGAGAGAGAGAAGGAAGGAAGGCCAGTTTATGAATGGAGGAAAAGGGGAGTAAGAGGAGAGAGAAAGAGAAGTGAGAGAAAGAAATAAAGGGAGAGACTATGAATGAAGAGAAGAACAAGGGAGAGGGGAGTGGAAGGCAAGATGTGAATGGAGAAATTATGTATGGAATGAATGATGAATGAGGGGAAGAAAAACAGGGAGAATATTCTAATGGAGGGAAAGAATGGGGTATGGAGGGGGAGTGGAAGGGGGGTGAGGGAGAAGTGAGAAGGGGGGAGGGAACAGAGAAGAGAATGAAGGGAGGCAGAGAATGAAGCAAAGGGAAGGAGGGGAGAGAAGAGAAGGGGGTATGGGAGGGGATGGAGTGGGGGAGGAAGGATTGGCAAGGTGGACTAGGCTATTTTTAACCCCCTACCACCACCACCACCACCACCACTATTACCACCACAACCCAGGCGCACCACACCATCACAACCACTATCATGCTAGGTTTTATGCCCATTAACACTACGATATCATTACTACATTAGCTAATACCTCCCCCTCCCCCCCTCTCTCTCTCTCCAATATCACTTACACCATAACAACCAAAACATTAATCTTATCAATATTTCTTTTTGTTACTAATTATAAACCAATATCACCTTATCAAATCTCCCTCCCTCTCTCTCTCTCAGGCACGCACTTTCACAAACATTTCCTTATGGTATTTGCCAAGGTAAATATAAAAGGTCACATCATGCCCGTCTTAAGGAATTTGATTACGTCACTTATAACGAAACTGGATGGATAAACACACACACACACACACCTACGTCAATGACCAATACCTTGAGAAAACCGAGAGAGAGAGAGAGAGAGAGAGAGAATGTGTGTGTGTGTGTGTGTGTGTGTGTGTGTGTGTGTGTGTGTGTGTGTGTGTACAATACAGCAGAGTCAAGTAGAGAAAAACACTGATAAGGAGAAGGAGAGAGGGGCGCACAGAACACAAGATAAGGCCAAATTAGGCAGCCAGTGATAAGGGTGAACTGTGCACGCGAGTTGGAGGCCACAGGGCTTAGATAAGAGGGAGGAAGGATAAGAGATAAGAGGATGAGTCAGATGAGAGCATTACGGTACAGTCGCTATGGGAAAATGCACATCTTAAATATAACTGTAAAAAATCTATCACTTGACAACAAACCAGGATAGAAATACCACATCGATCTATCAATGTCCATCTATCCATCTCTCTATCTATCTTTTTATCTGATGCTTCCCACAAAATACAATGAGAAGTGCAAAATAAGGATAAGAAATACAGGTAATACAAACAGGTAAATCCTCCGGTTCATATTTCAAACCAACTTCGAAAACAGCAATACATAAAACTTGGCACAATCTTCACCTAAACCGCATCTGTCTTCTCGTCCCAGTGGCAATTTAGCAGGAGGGCATGATACTGTCAAATCACACGGCAAGATACTGTCAAGCAACACAACACCCTCTCAAGGAATCGAACCTGGGTACTTCCATCTCAAAGCTTGGGAGTCCAGGATTACACAAGCCGGGAATCCCACGTCACCTCAGGGCGGGCACACACACACACACACACACACACACACACACACACACACACACACACACACACACACACACACCACCACCACTGTCAACATCATCATCAACATAACCATCAATACTGCCATCACCATCATCAAAATAACAACAACAACCAACCATACGGAGCTACAAACACACTGTCATAACGAAATGGGCCACACTTCCTCTCACTCCCTAAATCTACGAAACTAGACCATCAATAATAACAAAGGCTCCACATCCCATTTCCGGATTACCCTTTTTTATGTCTTGCTGCTCCTCATTCTTTTTAAATCGACTACAATATTTTTCCACTTTCACCCTTTCTCGGATAAGGCTCTCCAACAGCTGAATAAAATCGTCTGGTGAGAATATAATCGTCTGACGCAAAATTATGTATCAAAGAAATCATCTGCTTCACTCGAGAATACTTATTTTAATGGAAACCTCTCAGTGAAAAGGTGAAAATACTAGATCAATACAATGCTGTCTAACTTTCTCTCTCTCTCACTTCCAGACGATTTTCCTCAGCACAGGGGGGGTGACCTTTAGATATGACGGGGTTAGAGACAGCCAGCATAAACCATGAGCTTGTCACGTGTCTCCTCCACAAAGTCCGGGAACAACGAACGTCCCTCACGCCCTTGACAACCAATCTATCTCCCACATAACATATCTCACACTGCCAACACTACACTCACAACACTCACACTATCTTCGTTCTGACCCCATTAAAACAACTGATTACCAAGCTCACTACCACGGATCTATCTTCCATTACTCTTGTCTTACTTTATTCTTACTTTCTCCAGGTGACTTTACTTGACACTAGAGAGAACACTACTAGATGAATGTTTACTGAAGGCTCTATCTGACCCCTACATTGCACCTAAACTGAATAAAACCATTAGACACAGGCAAGATTATATGAAATGTCTTATCGTAGTAAAGGTGTTAATGATGAGGCAGGTAGAGGTAGTTTGCAGGACAGGTATAAAGATTTTGCTTATGGAAACGAGAAGGATATCAACCCAAACTGACTGTGCAAAACTGAGCCTTTGAGGAACGTAGCGCATAACAAGCATACGTGAAGGTGACAAGAGAAAGCTAAGTTTGTGATGGAAATACTAAGAGAAACTGAATCTTGTGGCAAAAAGTGGGAAAAGATATATTTGAAGGTGAAGAGACAGAACTGTTGAGAAACGTGATGAACAATGAAAGCAGAGACAAGGCTGAATAAGAGGGAGTCAGCTGAATAACAAATAAAGGTACAGGTGTCAGGAGAGAGTGAAAGAGTGAATAAGGAAAGGAAAAAATGGGATAGGAGGTGGCTTCCACTCACAACGTTAGAGACGAAGAAGAGACTAGAAACCAACTGAATAACAAATAAATGAAAGTGAATAAATATAAACGATAAGTGAGAGCTTGAGAGAACTGGCGTGCACTCACAAAGTCAGGGACGAAGAAGAGAAACTGCTCGTCGGTGAGTCTGACGTCATACACGAACGAGTCTTTTCTACTCCTGTTGGCGTTTCGTGCGGCTTTGGCGGACTTGGAGAGGGGCGTGTGTGCGGGCGTGCTTTTGGGCGTGCTCATGGGAGATTCGGGCGGGGAGAGGGCGTGTGTGGACGAAGACAATGACGACGAGGAGAAGGAATCACTAGATGATGGCGTGGAGGAGAAGGAGTCTCTCGAGGATGGGGTGGAGGAGAAGCTGGAGCATGACGTGGTGGAGGATACGGAGTCCCTCGAGGATCTGGACGAGGAGAAGGAGTCCCGGGATGAGGTGTAGGATTCTGCGGGTGAGGGGTAGGCGTCTGTGGGTGAGGTGTAGGCATCTGTGGATGAGGTGTAGGCATCTGTGGCGTACTCTGGGTGGGCGTACTCAGTCTGGGCGTACTCTGTGTGGGCGTACTGAGCATCTCCGCAGCCCGAGAATGTGGGCGTGCGTGCCATGTCCTGCGTGGGCGTGGCCGGGGGCGTTATGGGTCTGTGGGCGCTGTGGGGGAACTCGCACTGAAGGGAGTCCATTTTCATGATGCCGGGCGACGTTGGCACTCCGGTGTCTGGTTGGGGCGGCACTCTGGCGGTTCCTGGAGGCACAACGGCGGGTTGGGGTGGCACCTCCACGGTTTGCGGTGGCAGGGTGGCGGTGCCTTGAGGTGGCAGTTCGACGGTTTGTAGTGGCACTCTGAGAGAACCTTGAGCTGGTGGCACTTTGGCGGTTTGCGGTTGTACTCGAACGGCGGCCTGTTGAGGTGGCACAGAGGCGGCCTGAGATGGCACAACTACGATCTGCTGTGGCACTGTGGGCTGAGGATGGCACTGGATGACACTAAGACCACCACGAATCACTTCAGCACTATCACAAGACAGAGAACAACTAAACTGGGCTTGTGGTTCCCGTAGACTTGTGACTGTGTTGTTGGTTGTGCTGCGTGGCACTACCTTTCACTGTGGTGGTGGCTGTGGTACTGACGGCCAGGCGGGCTGGCCGGGCTTATATGAGGCTCACACACATACACACAAACACACACGCAACTCCCCCCCCCGCCCCGCTCCACACACACACTCTTTCCTCCCTCTCTCCCCCACATCTCCCTTCCTCCCCCCGTCACTCCAAGGCGTGAAGGCTCCTCCTCTTCCCCCAGTGCACACACCTGCACCTTCAAGCCTCACTCATATTCCGGTGAATCCTGGTGACTTGCTGCTGATACTACTGCCCCTCGGCCCTGCCCTTACCCTTTTTTTTGCTCTGCCCTCAGTCGTCTCATCAACACTACAAAACTCCAATCACGTTCTCAGCCTCGCTTCTGCTTAGACTTTCTTCCTTGGCATTATACACTTTGCCCTTCAGCTATGTCTTGTTCTGCCGTCTTCTACCTTACCCTGCCCTCTTCTACTCTACCCTACCCTGCCATGCCCTCTTCTATCTTACTCTACTCTGCCCTCTTCTACTCTATCCTACCCTGCCATGCCCTCTTCTATCTTACTCTACCCTGCCCTCTTCTACCCTACCCAGCCCCGTCCTCCCCTCTTTTACCCTATCCTGCCTTCTCCTGCCATCCACTGCTCCCCTTCATTCTACCCTGGTCACGTTTTTATCCTCGTTTGTGCTCTGACATCTTCCCTGCCGATTACACGACCCTACGGCTTAACACTGCCCTGCCTTGTCACTCCAATGCCTTTTCCTTAAGCTGTCCTTCCCTGTCTCTGTGCTTTAAGGTGTCATGTCATGCCCTCTTCTACCCTGCCTTGCCCTTCCTTGTTACTCTACCGCCTTGTCTTTTTCCTGTCTTCTCCTGCCCTGCCTGATTATAGCCTGTCCCGCACTGTCCTTCTGTGTTGTCCCTGTCTAACGCTTCTTAAACTTCCTCAATCCTGATCTGTCCCTGTCTAAACTATCTCACGACGAACTCATCCCTCTTCCCTTCCTCTCATTCCCTCTCTCTCTCTCCCCTTCCCCTCTCTGCCTTCTCATCCATTCCCTGCCTTCCTCTCTTTCTTCCCTCTCACTCATTCCCTGCCTTCCTCTCTTTCTTCCCTCTCACTGTCTTTACTTTCATTCCACTCCTCATTGGCTCTGACTCTCAACCTTGCACACTTTCTCTATTGCACCCTACCCTTCTTAAAGTTACTCCTGATACTCCATCCTTCCTCCTCTACACCCTCCCCCTAATACTAATACACCTTACCCTGTCCCTACCCTATCCTCTCTGTCCCTCCAATTTCACTTTTCATATATTATCCATCCAGAACAATCGGTTGTTTTCTGGTCTTATCTCTCCTTACATTGTATTTGGCATTGTTATCACTCATGTCCCTGTCACTTTTTCCTGTCCCTCCCAGTTGTGTTCTTCTCTCCCTCCCTCTGTACCTTGCCCAGATAACCCTGCATCTTATCATACCTTCTTCCTCTGCTCCAGTGTCGTTTCCCATCCTTCTTCTGACTTTTCCTGTTCCATTTCTTACCTCTCATACTCAACTCTCCTTCTGCTACCCCCTTTTCTTTCTCTCTCTCCCTCCTTATCACGCCTTCTACACTAACCTGATCGACTACTAACAAAACCTACTCAGCAACTCCACTCCTCTCAGCTCTGCCTCACTCTAGCCAATCTCCATTCCCCACCACTCTTGCCTGGGTTTTAAGCTAACTTCAATCCAATGCTTTACTACCTAACTTACTTTTCGTTATTCAACTTTACCCATCTCTTAATTCTAACTCCACTTTCTTCTAGTCTATTTAAGTCTCTCTCTCTCTCAACCCTATCTCCACTATTTCTAATTCAGCTTAACTTTATCCATCTCTCTTACTCCACTGAATCCCACCTGTAAAGCATCAACATACTCTTCTCTCCATTCTCACACTACCCTACCCAGAACTCTCCCATCTCCTTTACGTTACTTTGATATCTGTTTTGGCAGTGCGCCCATCCCCTCTAGGAACTACCATTCATCTCGCCTCTCCCATTTACTACATGTCCCTCTCTCACTATCCCATTCCTAGATTCGGCTACTATGGCATCTCTTTTCTTTGATACAGCATAGTTCCTAGTATTTCCCCTTTAGCTGCCTATTTATCTAACTCTTCCATTTACTAGAGCTCCCCCTTACTATTCCTCATCTAGATTCCTCCTACTATGGCCTCTCCTTTCTTATATACAGCATAGTTTCTAGGATTTCATCTTCTGTCTAACCAGCCTTATAACATTTAATCTATCCAACGTTTCTTCTTTCTAACACTTCTTCCTTCTAACGTTTCCTCTTTCTAACGTTTCTTCTTTCCAACGTTTATTCGCTTATATAACTAATCTACTCCAGCCGATGACCTCTAGAAATCAGCCTCCAGTTACAAGAAGTACATCCACGTAACTAGATTTCACTGCTTCCCCTGACCCACTCCTCGACGTATATTTATGGCGTCTTAACTACTACTCTTTACCCAAGCACACACACACACACACACACACACACACACACACACACACTCGCAACAGCTTCTCGGTTCTCATAACTGTGATATACGTACACGCCTCTGCCTGCCCCCCCCCTCCTCCTCCTTCCCTCCCCCGCTTTCTTTCTCCTCCTCCCTTCCTCCCCCACCTCCAGCTTATCGTAGTGGTGAGGCATGTTCTCGCCTCGTGCCCCACCCTTACCCTCTGACTCACCTCGTCTAACCTCAGGAAGTCAAGCCGCTCTACGCCTATGTCCAACTCAGGGTCACAAGTGCTTTTTCTAGTTTTCATTTTCCTACTTTTAACTTCCCTTTTTTTCCTACTTACCTGCTGTGCTTCGGCTGATTTCATACTTATTTTATTATCTTGAACCAAAAATTCTTACCTATATTAACATCTTTTTACCTTTTTTCACTTTTTTTTTAACTTGGGGCTCAACATCCTCTTCTGATTTTCTTATTAATTCTCTCTTCTCCTACTTCTTGTCACTGCTCAAACTATCTTTTATTTTTTTTTATTATCCTGCCGATCATTCTTTTTCTTCCTCTTCATTTAATTTCTTTTTGCTCTAAATAATGTTCTTCCTCACTATTTCATTCGTCAGTTTATTTTTTTCTTCTTCTTAAGTGTTCTCTCTCCATTCTTCCCGTCTCTTCTTTTTCGATCATTCCTTTGGTTATCCTTATTTTTCGTCGCATTTCCTTCGTGTCTTATCTTCGTTCGGCCTTCTTTTCTCGCTCCCTCCTCATCTTCCACGTGCCTCCTTCCTCCTCCTCTTTCCCTCATCGTACAATCTTATCTTCTACGTCCAGCTGCCTGTCCTCTCCGTGTCCTTCCCTTATCAGTCGTTGCCGTCCTTTCCCCTAACTTCGTCTGTATTCTTTACCTTCATTATCTCTTCTTATAACCCATTCAGCTCGAGTACATCTTTTATCTGTGTTCTTGCTATATGCAGACGAGTATATTCAGCCTTGGGTATATTCCTTGATGCTGCTTCTCAAATTTTCTTAAACTTTGGGAGAGAGTGTGAGACAAGCGTGGCGAAGTAAATGATAAAAAAGATGAAGGGAGGAAAACGAGTACTATAACTATTTGCTACATAAAAATTATCTATCTGTCATAAACAGATAGACAGATACACACATCAACTGATAGACCGAAAGTCATACAGATAGATAGACATATATATATAATGAAGGTTATAATACAAGATTGAAGAGAAATTTTGACGCTTCTTACGTGATAAGGAATACGAGGGAAGGCTAAGAGGAAGGAGGGAGAGAGAGAGAGAGAGAGAGAGAGAATGTGGAAGTGATACATGAGGGGGGATGGGGTGGAATAGTGTGCTGGAGGGGGGTGGGTCACTCACACTTGCTTGACCTACTTTGCAGATACTTATTAAATCGATCTGCACACACACTCATCCTCTCTCTCTCTCTCTCTCTCTCTCTCTCTCTCTCTCTCTCTCTCCCTCTCTCTCTCTCTCAGTACCAATCCACCTTTAAACTCTCACCACCACAACCACATTCACCATTCATCAGTTCCTCACCACACATCATCACCACAACATTCACTCCACCACCACCACATCACCACCACAATACGACTCCACCGTCACCACCACATTCATTATACATCAATTCCTCACCACACACCACCACCACAATACCCACTATACCACACAGTAACACCACACCATCCACCACAGCACCACATCCACCACACATCATTAATTCCTGGCCACAGCGAGATGACACCCGCTACACCTACCCGGCCAACAACACCCCAGTCCCTCCTCCTCTTACCCAGCCACCCACACCCTCGCTGGCTCTTCTACACCAAAACAGATTCTCAGGTGAGTGTCCAGACCGTGCACTGCATTAATACACTAGCTTAGGTCACTGCCACACCCGGAATACACTCTCAATACACCCTTACCACCACCCAGACACTATTTATACCACCTGATTTCAATATACACATTAGGAGATCATTTATACCAGGGAGGTTCAACATACACCCTCCAATGTTTTAATACACCAGGATCCGTCACTGCCACACCGGGAATACACCCTCAATACACCCCTTTACACTATTAAGACACTGCTCATACCACCATAATTCAGCATACACCACCCTGAGATCATTTATACCCGTATAGTTCAACATACACCACCTACTGCATTCATACACCCGTTACATAGCTGGTATACCCATAAAACACCAGTAATTCATCATTTACATCACTACTACATCATTAATACCACCACCATTCACTATACACAAATTGCTTCATTGATACACCAGTTACATCAATGGTACACTGTTAATACACCTTTTTAAAATACCATTACACCATTAACACCACATAAAACCAACACCCTGCAGTTCACAATACACCATCAACACCACCGTCCCTCATTACTACACCACCCACACCAGCGCTACACCCCTGCTACACCACCCCCTACCCGTTATACCACTCCTGTATTCAAGGTCCACACCAGCTCATTTGCTATACCATGGCCAAACACCAGTAGCATAGCGGTGTGTAGGCGAGGACAGTCTCTCTCTCTCACTTTAGTGCACCTGATACCATAATAATTCATCAACGTGGGCCACCCTTAACCCCCTAAAGGTAACGACAACTCTAGAATCCATTAAAAATCGTCATGACATTATTTTCACATCTACTGAAGCCTGAAAGAGGTGATAACTGTCAGCACTACCCCTCTCCTCGTCACGACAACTCTAGTACTCCCTTCCAGCTGGCGACTGGTGAGCAGCTGAGAGAAATATAACGGCCATAGTGTTAAATACAAGTTGCTTCATTCTGTCCCTTCTACAACTACAAATTCTAAAGTCAAAATACAGTAGATATTTTAAACTACAGTACCCCCCTATTTCACCACTACATACTACATCTACACTACTCTCAAATTACTTATTACCTTGTATCCCTTCTACACATCTGTAACTACACATTTTACAACCTACATATATATATATTAGATCTACATTTCAGACTACTACTGCAAACACTACACCTCTCCCACGCAACTACACCTACACTTTACACTCCTAGTTCTTCCGTGTGTGTGTGTGTGTGTGTGTGTGTGTGTGTGTGTGTGTGTGTGTGTGTGTGTGTGTGTGTGTGTGTGTGTGTGTGTGTGTGTGTGTGTGTGTGTGTGTGTGTGTGTGTGTGTGTGTGTGTGTGTGTGTGTGTGTGTGTGTGTGTGTGTGTGTGTGTGTGTGCGTGCGTGCGTGTGTCTGTCTGTCCTTCAATAAGTCCTCATAAACTAACATTGATGTAAAGAATAACAAGCCTGATAATATTTGTTTTGGTGTTTGTGGATTTAGATTGAATTTATTTTTTTAGACTGAGTTTATTTTTTTCTTCTTCCAATAAACATTTTCTTTTTTACATTCTTCTTTTTTGTTATTTTTCTTTTCCATCCCTTAACATATTCCTTATTCCTATTTTCCTCTCCAAGTGTCTGTCCTTTTAAAGAAACTTACTTTTTCTTACTTCGGCCTTCTTCCCTATTTAGTTCTACTCTCATTTTCTCTTTCTTCTCTTCTACAAGTCTAAATCTTCAGGTGGTGTTTGTCTTCTCTCTCTCTCATTTCCCCCCCCCTCTAATTCTCTGTTTACTTTCCTCCTCTAAGTGGTAACAAATTTTTTCCTCCTTCCCTCTCCCTTTTTCCTCCTTCCCCTTCACCCCTTCTCTTCCTTCTTCTTCCTCTATCACTCCTTCCCTCCCCTGACGCGCTCAACTCCCTCCCTCTCAACCTCCTCCTTCCCTCCCTTTCAAGTTCCCCATTTTCTTACCTATCCACTCCCTCTCCTGTCACGTTCATATTTCTCTCCCTCTCAACCTCCTCCTTCCCTCCCTTTCAAGTTCTTCCTTCCTCCTCAACCAGCTCCTCCTCGTACCCTTGAGGGGGTATTATAATTCCTCCCCTCTCTCCTCCCCCCCCTCTTCCTCTTCTTTCCTTACTTCGCTGCTCTCTACCTCCCCCACCCCCTCTCTCTCTCTCCTTTGCAATCCTGTTTTAAAAGTTCAGTAATAAGGAAATGTCTTTTTATTTGTATTAAGGTCGGACAATCATAGTATGGAACTCGCTCTCTCTCTCTCTCTCTCTCTCTCTCTCTCTCTCTCTCGTTGCCCCTGGGTGTATTATAATCCGGCAGGGCAGGTTCCACGCACTCACTCGAGCCCCGGGCCAAGGACACACACACACACACACACACACACACACGACTATAAGCATCTAAGCGCACAAAGACAACCACACCCACGCACACAGTTAATGCGCACATACATACTCATCACAGCTATAAATGTACACATCCACTCCTGCACCAATACACAAAGTCACACACATACACAAACACACACACACACACAATCAGCAGTGGAAGACCACACACAACAGGCGAGTCTTTAGAAATACAACGAACTAATTAACCTGCTGAGAACCAAACACACCTGTATGTCCCTTATCTCCCTGTTGTTGTCTTTCTCCTCTTATCAGTATCCTTCCTGTTTTGCCATCCTTATCTGTGACTCAGGGAAGATAAAGCGATAATACCAGCCTCGAAACTTCACTTTATACTTTTTTTCCTTATCAGTTTCACCTCTGTCTCTCTCTCTCACACTAAAACGCCCTCTTCCTGTCTCTTCCCCTCCATTACTGAAACCTCTCTTCCTTCCCTATCACGTACTCCTCCTCCACCTCCTCTCTCTCTCTCTCTCTCTCCCATTCCCTTGCTTTTTCTCCTTCCCTTTAGTTTTCTGTTGTTTCCCTTCCTAACTCTCTACATTGCAAAATTTTTTCTTGGCACTCATAATCATCCTCTCTCTCTCTCTCTCTCTCTCTCTCACACATTATCCTCTCTCCCTTTCTTCTTGCTCCCCCCTCCCCCCTCTCTCACACATTATTATCCTCTCTCCCTTTCTTCTTACTCCCCCCCTTTCTCTCTCTCTCTAAGGGACATAAAATCACCTCAACAGGCGTGTGGACCAGATTCTTGAGGGGTGGA
Source organism: Coenobita brevimanus (assembly GCF_032717465.1). Classification (NCBI taxonomy): domain Eukaryota; kingdom Metazoa; phylum Arthropoda; class Malacostraca; order Decapoda; family Coenobitidae; genus Coenobita; species Coenobita brevimanus. The sequence continues at coordinate 40,079,386 of NC_137013.1, read as the reverse complement.
AAAGGGAGAAATGGAGGGTGTCTGGCAGAGGAGAGGGGGGAGAAAGAGAGGGGAGGGGGAGAGAAGGAAGGGCGAAGAGGGAAGGAGGGGGTGATGGAGATGTGACAAGAGAGAGGGATGGAGAGAAAAGAAAAAAAAGAAAAAAGAAGCGATTAGGATGAAAGACGGAAGAAGGGAGGAGGAAGAAGGGAAGAAGTGGCGAGAAGACAGAAGATAAGGAAGACCGGAGAGGAAAAAAAGGGAAGAGGAGGAAGAAGTGAATATTATGTAACTACTAAATCCTTTCAATATAGCAGAGAAAGACAACGCTACGAGTCTACATACAGAACTTCTTCGTGACTAGCATCGTATTTTAAGCGTTAATTTATTGCTACAACTTGGCGATTCTACAGAGAGAGAGAGAGAGAGAGAGAGAGAAAAATGTGTTGGAGGAAGGAAAGGATGTCTGCAATTGGAGATAAAAGTAAGTGAGAGGTGGAGGAAAGGAGAAGTTACGTGAGCGTGGGAAGGAGAGGATTAGAGGGATGATGAGGTAAGAAGGGATGGAGAAAGGGAGGAATTGATGGGTTATATATGGAGGGAGGGAGGGAAAGAGGAGGGGAGGAAAGGGCGAGATGACCCGAAAGGAGGGGGAGAAACGTAAAGAAAAGGAAGGAGAGTAAGGAAAGGGAGGGATGGAAGGGAGATGAATGGAAGGACAAGAGGAAGAGAGGGGGAAAGAAGGGTGAGGAAAGAGAGGAACAAATGGAATAGAGGGAAGGAGGAAGGGAGGGGAAAAGGAGAATGGTGAGAGGGAAGGATGAAGGGAGGGGGAAAGGAGAATGGTGAGAGGGAAGGATGAAGGGAGGGGGAAAGGAGAATGGTGAGAGGGAAGGATGAAGGGAGGGGGAAAGGAGAAGGGTGAGGAAAGGAAGGAACGAATGGAAGAGAGGGAAGGATGAAGGGAGGGGGAAGGGAGAAGGGTGAGGAAAGGGAGGAATGAATGGACGGGAGGGTGGGAGGGAGAAAAGGGGGAGTAGGGGGCGTAAGAGAGGCCATAAAATCTAGGAAGAGAATAACCAAGCTTAAGATATTATTATAGGTAGTTGGAAGGAGGGAGGGAGGAAGGAGGTAGGTTCAGGGGGAGGGAGGTAAAGGAGGAGGGAGGTAAAGGGGAAGGGAGGGAGGTAAGAAGGGAGGGAAGGGAGGGAGGAGGGAGGTAAGGAGGGAGACAGAGGGAGGCCAACCAGCCAGGCACACCAGACAGCTGGGCGCCTGATGAACCAACTCTTACTATTGCCTCAGACACGTGCACACACATACCTACATGTGTGCATACATACACACACGTACACACACTCAAGGCTACTTACACACGCGCACAGACATATATACACACGCTCTTACACTGTACACATACGGTATACAAACTGACAATACACACATTACATACATAATACATGCACAGACATATGAACACACGCACACACACATCTACAAGCAAAGCACGCACACACACACATGCACACACAAAACGCAGATACTACAGTACACACAAACGCAACTCAGTGTTCGATTAAGGACGAGTTAATTTATATATATGTATGTAAGCATGTGTGTGTGTGTGTGTGTGTGTGTGTGTGTGTGTGTGTGTGTGTGTGTGTGTGTGTGTGTGTGTGTGTGTAGTGGTGTTACCTTGAAGATCTTGATATCACCTGCGTAAATCTGGGGCAAGACAGAATAGGGAGATAGGGAGAATAGGGGGGTTGGGAAGGAGCGAGAATAGGGAGGTAAGGAGGGAGGGAGGGAGAAATAAGAGGGAGGGCCGTAGAGGGACAGGAGGGGAGAATATAGAAGCAGGGAGAGAGAAGGGAGAATAAATAGGGAGAGAAAATGGAGTACGGTGAGTCAGGGAGGTATGTAGGTCGGGAGGGAAGTGAGAAACGAGAAATAAAATAAATAAATAAATAAAGGGATAAAAGGAAACTGAAGATGGAAAAAATAATAATACGAGAGACTGGAAATGGAAGAAATATATACGACAAAAAAGGAAATAGAAAAAAAATGCAGGAAAATGTGATAGGAAGGATATCAAAGTGAAAAAAACAAAGTCAAAAAGGAAAAATATTTGAAAAACAGACTACTGGAAAAAGGGAGAAAAATAACATTGGAAAAGGTGTAGAAGTGGCAAAATTACGAAAGAGAGAGAGAGAGAGAGAGAGAGAGAGAGAGAGAGAGAGAGAGAGAGAGAGAGAGAGAGAGGCTATTTGTGTAATAAGGAGTAAGTGAGTCAGTTTAAGAGGGTCAGACGAGGGTACGGTGAAGGAGGAAGGGAGAGGGGAAGAGGGAGGGGGAGGGGAAGGGAAGAGGGTAATGGAGGCAGGGGAGGGGAAGGGAAGAGGGTAATGGAGGCAGGGGAGGGGAAGGGAAGAGGGTAATGGAGGCAGGGGAGGGGGAGGGGGAAGGGGAGGGGTCCAGGAAGCAGAAGAAAAGGGAGGGGTCAGACGAGGGGCGTAAGAAGCAAGGTGAAGGAGAGATGGGTAGCACAGTAAATAAAAGATGGAGAGGGAGAGGAGGGGAGAGACAGACAGAGGAGGAGGAGGAGAGGTAAAGAAGAGGAGAGATGGAAGGAAGGATAGAGAGAGAGGGGGGAGGTGAGGGAGGGGGAAAGGAAGAAGCTAGGAGACGGAAATAAAAACAAAAGAAAGAAGGAAATTTTGGAACGATTCTAAGTACAAGGAAACGAAAGGAAAAGGAAAACCACGATTAGGATTTACACACACACACACACACACACACACACACACACACACACACACACACACACTGAGAAGGTGGCAAAATTTAATCACGAAGTAAGGTCAAGAATGTAAGGGACGAAGATTATAGGAATTTAAAATTGGAACGAAGAATTAAGATATGAACGATAAAAATAAGTCTGAAAAAAAGAATGAAAAGAAGCAATTGATGGTGAGGAGGAGGAGGAGGAGGAAGAGATGGAAGAAGAGGAAGAGGAGGAATAAAAACAGGAAGAGGTGGAAGAGGAGGAGAATGAAAGGAAGACTGGTAGGATGTAGTGGCGTGCAAGGGCAGGGGGGTGAGAAAAAATTAGGAGGGAGGAAGAAAAAAAGGAAGGGAAAGAAAAAGTAGGAAGAGGTCTAGTTATCTGCGTCATAGCTACACATGATCTCTTCCTCCTCCCTCCCTCCCTCCCTCCAGCCTCCAGACATTCCTAACTTTTTTCTTCTTCCTCCTCTCCTTCTCCTCCTCCCTTCTTCCTTTTCCACGTCTGACCTGCTCTCCTTACAACACACTAGTTTTAACCCGTCTCTCTCTCTCTCTCCACACACACACACACACACACACACACACACAGCTGCACCCCAAGGTCTCACGTTCTCCCTCTCCTCAGAACTCTCATGCTAATTTCTTCATTCTAATTTCCCTCGATGACTATTCTTAGCGGCTCCCTCCTGACTTTCCTCTCCTCTCCCTTCCTCCATAAGTCTCTCTCCTCTCCCTTCTTCCCTCTCTCTCCCTACAATCATTCTCCCCTTCATCAATAATTCTCTCTGACTCCCTGTTTCCCTCCCTTCCTCCCCTTTCCATCTCTCTTTTTTCCTTCCCTCCCTGCCATCTTCTATCTCATCCTTCCCTCTTCTTCCCTCCTCCCATCCTCTCCTTCTAACCCCTTCCTTTCTATACCCTTCTCCTTCCAAGCCATTCTTTCATATTCTCTTCTTCCTTACTCCCCTCCCCTTCCTCCCTCCCTACTCCCTTCTCCCCTCCCTGAAAAACTTGAGCTCCACTGGTGACGCCAAGCAGTCTAGTTCCACCAACTGCACCCCCTCTCTCCTCCCCCACCTTTACTTCTCTCCCTCCCCTCTTCCCCCCTCCCCATCCTCTCTCTCTCCCTTCCCCCCTCTCTCCCTCACCGTCCCTTCCCTCCACCCCTCCACAGGTGTTCTCTCCCTGCCTCCAATTCGCACAAGTGTTCCTCTCTCCTCCCCACACGTGCCTCACTGCGTTTAAGTAGGGTAATTGCCAGCGACTGCACATCCCTTTGGTCTCACCCTGCCTGACCTTAATGCCTTACCTACTGCCCACTGCCTAACTCTGCCTTAACCTACTGCCTCCTCTACCCTACCTCACTCTCTCATCCTGCCTAAGACTGTTTTCCTGACCCAACCCTCTCCCACACTTTCTACGACTGATTTTCTCTGCCTGACTCTGCCCTATCCCGCTTCACCCTGCCTTAAAGGAGTGCAAAGGAAAGCAAACAGCAACAGACCTATTCGACCTTTCGTGGCTGTTTGGTAAAGGGAAGGTTATAACGAACAAAAGCAATTCTATCAGCTAAAGACAAGGAAAGAAATGCAGGAAGGCCTCACTCTGCTTCACTCTACCTCATCCTCCCTCAAGCTGCTCTACGTCATTCTTCCTCATCATAGCCTTACCTGTCTCATCCTATCAACTTTACCTGCCTCATCCTAACTTTACCTGCCTCACCTAAACTTACACCTTCATATGCTTGCCCTGATCACACTTCTTAAACCTTATCTGAAACCTTCTTCACCCTTCCTTCAACCCAGCTATACCTAACTTATCCTCACCCTAACTTACACCTGCCTCACCCTAATTCAGTCCTCCTCACTACCCTTACACCGTCACTATTCGTCCTTCCTTCACCCTACCTCCCCACCCCCCTCCAACTCACCTTGCCTCACCCTATCTAATTACGCTACAACTTAATCACCTTAACCCTGCCTCACCCTGCCCTTCACCGCTCTGCCTTACCTTGCCTAACCCTATCTAATTACTTCACACCTTGAAAGCACCTTAACCCTACCTATCCATGCCTCGCTCCGCCTTAAATGGTCTCACTTTAAGTCCTTACTAATTCACTTTTACCCTTGCCTGCCCCTGCCACTTCTTCCCCTACCGTGCCTCTGCCTGACCACTGTCACCTTTCCTGCCTAACCTTGCCACCCTTCCTGATAAATTATGTGCCTTATCCCTGCCTCACCATGTCTCCTTCCTTCCTAACCCTGCCACTTTCCTGCCTCTCCCTCATTATGTCTCCTTCCTCCTAAAATCACGTGCCTTACTCCTGCCTCTCCCTCTGCCTCCTTCCGGCCTAACCTTGCCACCTTCCTGCCTCTCCCTCATCGTCTCCTTCCTCCTAAACTCACGTGCCTTATTCCTGCCTCTCCCTCTTTCCTGCTAAATCTTATGTCTTAAGCCTACCACGAGCCCTGCCTCTCCTGGTTATCTCTCTATCACTCCCCAATCACGTGCCTCACCCCTCCTACCCCTCTGCCTCACCCCTGATACCCCTCTGCCTCTCCCTGCCTCCCTCTGTGCCACCCACGCCACTGTAAGAACTAACTATACGTCCCAGTCGCTTCAGGACAGAGACGAGAAACAGAACAGGAACTCTCTCTCTCTCTCTCAAACAAGAAGGGGAAGAAAAGGAGAGAGAGAGAGAGAGAGAGAGAGAGAGAGAGAGAGAGAGAGAGAGACGTTAAGGGGGCACAAAAAGGGAAGCCAATTTCGACGACAAGGTGTGTGTGTGTGTGTGTGAGAGAGAGAGAGAGAGAGAGAGAGAGAGAGAGAGAGAGAGAGAGAGAGAGAGAGAGAGAGAGAGAGAGAGAGAGAGAGAAATGGAGTAAGCGACAATAATGATGGGTTATTAGAGAGGCATAAAAATGAAGCTAACTTTAACGACACGACTTGGGAGGGAGAGGACACAAGGCAGACCCGGAAAAGAAAGTGAGAAAGTGTGTGAAAAGGGAGATAAAGAGGAAGAGAAGAAGAGAGAGGGGAGGAGAGGTGGAGGGGAAGATGATGGGAAAGAAATATTGAGATGGAGAGAAAAAAGGAGAGGAGAATTACTGGGAGGGAGACCAGAGAGAGAGAGAGAGAGAGAGAGAGAGAGAGAGAGAGAGAGAGAGAGAGTGGACACAGCAGATGTACCCCACAAGCTCAACTGCAACGTGGTATTTTTCGTGTGTGTGTGTGTGTGTGTGTGTGTGTGTGTGTGTGTGTGTGTAAGCTGATAGTGGTGTAAGTGTAAAAACTGGGTACTCAGGACAGGTATTGAGGTAGGCACCGTGAGTACGAATACAAGCAGGTGCGTATTACCTGTGTACGTACTTAACTGTGTACGTATTTAACTATGTACGTATTTCACTATGTATGTATTTAAATGTGTACGTGCTTGACTATGTACGTATTGCGGGACTCTAAGCTAATCTCGGTGGAGGGAAACACACTGAGTAAGGTGAGTCAGGTGAGAAAGATGGCCAGGTGGAGGGGTGTGTGTGGAAGCAAGGTATACAAGGGGACATAAAGTGGATGATCAAAGAGGTGGAGCAATTGCGGAAGGGATGGTGGATTTCTGGGAGGGGTTGTGGATTTGTGGAAGGGATGGTAGGCTTGTGGAAAGGTTAGTGGGCTTGTGGAAGGGGTGGTGGATTTGTGGGAGGGGTTGTGGTCTTGTGGGAGGGGTTGTGGATTTGTGGGAGGGGTGGTGGATTTGTGGAAGCAATGGCCGGGTGGGATTTAATATTTGCGCCTCCGAAGACGCATTTTTTTTTTTTTTTCCGAGTTTGGCTCCATCTGATTTTCTCCAGGTAACAACAAACAGTCAGGTAGAAAAAGAAGCTAGAGGAGATCGGTGGAATGAGTGGGCAGGAAACAGAGTGCTGGAAACTGTGATAAGTGTTAGCCTAAGGGGAAATAAAATGTGATAAAGAAAAGATTTGTAGAAACAGGGACAATTAGCTTAAGAGGAAACAAGGTGCAAAAATAAGGGCTAGATTGTTAGAACGTGACAGGTAGCCTACGTGAAGAATGTGTGGAAACTTAAGGTCCAAACCAGTGGAAACAGAGATAAGTGGTTTAAGTGGGAACAGTGAGTGCAAATTTAAGTGGTCTACTGTGGAAACTGAGGGTGGAAAGATTGTCCAGTGGATAAAGTGGAAGAAGGTGCGTACTGAGAAGGGTCCAGGAGTGGTAGAGGTGGATGACTTTCAGAGATGAGGTGGTGGAGGGATGGGGGTGGGCGGTAGGGTGAGTTAAGATGGATGGACGGGGAGGAGGTGGTGTGGTGGTGGAGGTAGGGGTAGAGGAGGAAGGACTGCATTGAGGGTGTGATAGAAGGAGGGAGTGGAGGTGGGGTAGGGTGGACATAGTGGACGTGCTGTGGGGTGGAATGGTAGAAGATGGAACTAGTGGAATGGCAGCAGGAGGTAGATGTGGTAGGGGACGGGTGGCGGAGGTTTCGGAGGTAACGGGTGATGGGTGGGGAGTGAGAGGATGGGGGGAAATGGAGAAAAGGACAGGAGTGGAGATTTTGAGATAAAGGGGTGGAGAATTTGAGGGGTGGAGGTGGGGTGGGGTGGAAATTTTGAAGTGGGGGTGGAGTGGAGATTTTGAGGTGGGGGTAGAGAGTTTGGGGTGGGGGGTGATACGCCGGTGGGGAAGTATTAGGTTAGTAGTAGTTATGCGGAAGACTGTGTGGTGTTCAGGTGAGGGCAGGCAAAGGTGAGAAGGAAGTGGGTGGGGGTGGTGGGAATTAAATCATGGGATGGGTAGCTGGATGGGCGTGTGTGTGTGTGGGTGGGGTGGGTGGGGGTGTCACATGTAGAGCCACGCAGGTTTCACGCACCCTCTCCAGCTTGTCTCTAGGAATAAACCCGGTATTTTACTCCGGCCCCGTCACACCACGCCGTCTGCCAGGTATTGCACGCACACAGGTAAATATGTCACGTTGTACCCCACACTGCTTGCCAGGTACGGGTAGAGACAAAAGGTCGCCTGCTACTCCACTACACCAATACTTGGGTCTTGTCCTTCACTTTCCTCCCTGACGCATCACATCAAGGAAAATCTGCTACAGGGCACGGGTACATATCAAGCCTTTCTCAGCTTGGGAATATTAGCCACCAGGGGAAAGTGAGAGGCAGAGGTGAAATATTGGATAACTTTTTGTCCCCAACTGTGTTTGTTTATTTGTGGTTCAATTGTAAGGTGCCCTATGATACTCAACCCCCCCCCCCTTTTTTTTTTACGATCTCATTCTGGCTAACGCTCGATTAACTCATTCATGATGGGAAAGACCTCAACTACCCTTGATCACGCCCTTTGTGTTTCATTCTTGTTAATACCAAATTATTCTATGTAACTCAGCAGGGGGCCCACCAGTGTGAAGGGATTAATACACATATTCCAGCAAACGCGCCTTGAGTCTTTGTCGGTTAGCCCCTTCACTACGATTAGGGGTGGAGGAGAGGGACGCCTTCATGTGGTGGCGCTGTTATACCCAGGTCGCTCAACTACCTGGTTATACAAACGTCCCTCAGCTACTTCCCTATCCCACAAAAGGAGGACGGTGAACAGCAGAAGCTCAACATAGGCCTGCAGTTCTCCAGGTTCACGTTTGAGGTGAACCTGGGGCTACAATTACTACTACTACGTATTCTTCATCTTGTTCCTCCATTCTCCAAACAATTTTATACAAGGAAAGGTCCCTTGTACTGACAGAGTTAATGAAAAGTCTCTCCTAAGCTGAAAACAACTCTCTGAATGCAGGAAAAATATAAATAAATAAATAAAACTGGCATGCTCAGGCTGAAAGTATTAAGACAACTGGCAAATTATAAACATTTTTCTCTCACTTTCACTCTGGCTTCGTCTCTTTAGCTCTCCTCCTTTCATCTTCTTAAATTCCTCAAGATATACGGTAGTGTCTCCAGATGTCTCCGTGTCTACATTATTCTCTCTCTTTCTCTCTGTCCTAACTCTATTTCACGCGTTTCTATCCCCTTCCTCTATCACTGTCTTTCACTCCTCCCCTCCTCTTCTTCCCCTTCTACCTAACTCATCCTCATTCCCTCATCCTCCCTCTCCTTATTCTCTCCCCCTCTCCTACAAATTACACAATCCTCCTCCTCTCTCTCTCTCACTTCCATACCCAAAAAACCTTACCCCCTCTCCCCTTCCTCATCACATTCCCTCCCCCTCCATCCAACTCTCTCCCCTCTCTCTCTCTTTCCCCCTCCTACATACATCAAGCTCATCCCTCCGTCTCCCTCCCCCTCACCTACTTTTCCCCTCACCCGTCTGTCCCTCCCCCCTTCCCCTCCTCACCAGCTGCAGCACATGGCAACCCACACACCGTGAACGGGTCAAGGGACTTATGCCCACTCCCCTCACCCCTACTGCCCTCTCCTCCCCACACCCCTACTCCCCTCTCTCCTTAAGTCCTCCCCTCCTCTCAAGTACCCTACTCTCCCCTCTCCTCCCCTCCCTTCCACTCTCCTCCACTTTCCCTCCCCTCTCCCCTTGCTATCTACCCCTTCAACACTTTCACTTCACCCCATCTCTCTCTCTCTCCCATTCTTTCTCATACTCTCCCCCCTCCCCTTTTCTTTCTCTCTCTCCCTCTGATCCTGTGGAAACCGGATTGTAAACAGAGAGAGCCTGGGGGGAAAGAGAGGCGGGCTGTGATTGGTGGAGCCGGGTGACGTGATCCATGACGTCACCGGACCACTCTGACGTCATCAACCCCACCAGCGACAAAAGAAAGGTTGGCATTTCCTCTCTCTCCCCCTCTCACACACACACACACACACACACATACCGGACGCAGCTCACCTCCTGCCAAGATAAAAGGCTTCCCATGAACAAGAACTGGAGCGAATTCAACCCAAGTCATTAAAGATCTTTCCCCTTGTGGGCTATACTGTAAACCTGCAAAGACTGTCGCTTCCTGGACTTACCACTACACACACACACACACACACACACACACAGGCTCTCCCTCATACACATAGGCTCTCTCTCTCTCACACACACACATACGCCAGACAATACATAATCCTAACCTCAAATAATGATGTGTTTGCGGATGTGGCATTATTCAATTCCTCCGTTGTTATTACCGACTATTATTATTATCATTATTATGAATTAATGGGTTGTTATTTTATGTAATAGGTGATAAAGATAATCGTTATTTTTTTTTTTTTCAGATATCGTCCTTGCCTGGTCATTTTCTCTCTCTCTCTCTCTCTCTCTCTCTCTCTCACACACACACACACACACACACACACGAAGGAACTCGATAAAAACCCACGCAGAAACTCGACTAAATGTCTATCCTGGATCATATATTTAATTCCTACACGCACTGCCACACCAACGCCCACACACGCAGACTGAGCCATGCTTCTACTACAGCGCTAATTACAAACCACGTTGCACATCTGAAGGCTGAAGGATGGAGTATAGAGGAAGACAGAGATATGTTCAGGAAGAGAATTTGCGTGCATGAGAGAGAAATTACGTGCATGAGAGACAAATTACGTGCATGTGACGAATGCGTGCAGTGTGTGTATGTGGGAGGGGGGAGGGTTTGATAATGGGTTGGCCAATGGACACTTAAAAAGGATGACGGGAACGTGAGGTGGGTTTAGGATACTTATAAACTCAGCTTAATAACTTACACGTGTTGTAGTGACGCATTCATTTGCACGTACTAACTGCTTAAAACACACACACACACATACATACACACCTAGTAAATAATGTATTCAGTGTGGTTATTTTTGCCAGTCTCACACACACACACACACACACACAATTAGTAAATGACGTACTGAATAAGGTTATTTTCATCCGTAAGGTCACACACACACACCTACTACGAATCATGCACAGTACCATCATTTCTAAAATTCACATACATAAAAATCCTTCATCAAAAATTTAAAAAAAAGATTAAAAAAAAAAACAACCTCAATTACACACTTCAAATTAAATAAATAAATAAATAATAAATAACATGGACAACATAACACTATCCTGGAAAAAATAAAAGGACTTGTTGGTACACTTATTGATTCAGGAAAATAAAACGCCTGATAAACGTGATGAGCTTGCTTTTAAAATGGAGGATGAACTACGCTATACATTATGCATATTCGTGTTGTCATTCAGTACGTGTGTGTGTGTGTGTGTGTGTGTGTGTGTGTGTGTGTGTGTGTGTGTGTGTGTGTGTGTGTGTGTGTGTGTGTGTGTGTGACCTTGATAAAAAAAAAAATTACATCATTCAATACCGTACCTCATTTCCTTCCAATACGTGTGTGTGTGTGTGTGTGTGTGTGTGTGTGTGACCTTGATAAAAAAAAAAATTACATCATTCAATACCGTACCTCATTTCCTTCCAATACGTGTGTGTGTGTTGTGTGTGTGTGGGGGGGGGTAGTGATGTGGGTGAGTGGAGGGGATATGGGGGATATGGGACTGACAGACTATGGGATGGGATGGGGAAAGGGATGGGACAGATAGACAATGGGGTAAGGAAAGGTGAAATTGAGTGTTTGTATGGGGAGGGGAGGGGAGGGGAGGGGAGGGGAGGGGTGAGGGAGTGTATGCAGCTATAGTGGTCTCCATCACCAGGAAGTACACCTCTCTTTCCCTCTTCCGGGAATGTACACAAAAGCCCACACACACACACACACACACACACACACACACACACACACACACACACACACACACACACACCAGAGCTAAAATTAAACCACACAGCCACAGAAAAAAGTACGATATGTCTCAATAAAGTTATATATGTACAGCTGTGATCAATTTCTCTCTCACTAATTTCAGCCTGACAATTATAAAACTCGAACAAATTATTATGATAATGTTACCGCGCTCCAAGAAGTGCAAAATTAAGTTTCAATGGTTAACGCTCACCCTCTTGATATTTTTAGTGGCAAAGTGGATCCGTATTTATGTCCGCGAGTGATCATACTGTGGATTGACGTATTAATATTCACTGCTACGTATTAATATTCCCTGCTACGTATTAATATTCATTGACGGTCATGTTGATGTGGGGGAAGGTTGTGTTTATGTCTATATCGCCTTCACTGTGCATGAATCCTTTGAAGACGCAAGGCACCTTCGTTGGTGAATATAATCGTCTGCGGGGTAAGAATACTGAGCCACTTTTGTCGTCGTCGTCGTCGTCTGTGTGTGTGTGTGTGTGTGTGTGTGTGTGTGTGTGTGTGTGTGTGTGTGTGTGTGTGTGTGTGTGTGTGTGTGTGTGTGTGTGTGTGTGTGTGTGTGTGTGTGTGTGTGTTTAGCAAAAATAAACTAACAAAGATTTATTGCACGATCAGAAGTCAAACTATCATCATCATCTTTCCTATTTAACACTATCCCATCCAATACTATCCTAAGTAACATTATCCTATCCATCACTATCCTATCCACTGGCAGGTCATGGTCATAAACACTGCACTCCACTGTCTTGCCTATCCAGACGGGGTCAACAACGCTGACCCCGAGTTTGGTCACTTAATGGCACTTACAATCATCTCATTCAACCCACACCACTCCTTAACCTTGCCCTACCCTTCTCATGACTCCTCTCTCTCTCAGAGTGGTTAGTAGGAAGTGGTGTGGTCAAGAAGGTACAATGGGTCAAAGAGAATAGTGATAGGGTGGAGATATGGGTTTTGCAGTCTTAACACGTTATAATCAACATCCCACCTATTTCAACACAGGGGGGAGGGGGAGGAGAGGGGAAAGAGGAAGAGGGGAGGGGGAAGGGGAGGGGGCTGACATGACCTCCCCCCGAAACTTTTAGCTGAACACGGAAAAACCACGGAAGTCTGTGGGCCTGAGGGAAGGGGAGGAAAGGGGGAGAGGAGAGGGGGGATTGGGGGTGAGAAACAAGAGTAGGGGTAAGGAATAAAGAAAAAATAATCCAATAGCAACACCTCATCCTTCTTCCCAAAACAGAATGAAGAAAGGAATGAAGGAAAATAGTAACATAGAAATAACAGTAACCGGAAGGCGTATTGGTTCAGGAGGAGGTAGCCAGTTGAACAAAATAAATATACTTAAGATTTAACCAACGAATGTGAGTAAAGGATAAAAAAGGGAATTGATGGAAGGAGAAAAAGAGAAAAAGGAAAATAAAGAAAAGGAAGATGGAAGGACAGCGCAAATCAGGAGAGAGAAGAGATGAGAACATGGAGAGAGGGAAAGGATGTTGCGAGAAGGGAGAGAAGAATGCCAGGGAGAGAAGGAGAGACTGAGGGACGGAGGGAGCCACAAGAGGTATCGGTGTTGCAGTGTGACCCTGGCATGGAAATTGGCCACGAGAGAGAGGGGAGAAGGATGGAGTGAGGGAGGGAGAAGGGATGGAGAGAAGGGACGTGGGATGAACAGGAGAGAAAGGGTAGAAAAGGAGAGAAAGGCAGGGAAGGAGGGTGCTATGGGAGAAGGAAGGGAGGGAAGGAATGGATTGAAGAGGAAAGAGAGGGAGAGAAGACAGAGAGGGAGGGAAGGGACAGAGAAGAGGAGAGATAGAGGCAGAGAAGGTGAAAGAAAGAGATAAGGGAGGAAGGAGAGGGAAAGTGTGAAAAAAAAGGCGAGGTGGAAGGAGGACGGAGGGAAGAACGGGGTGAGATGGAAAACGAAATAAAGGTCACCGAAACATGAATACGCAGTAGGCACGAGGAAGTCAGTACTGTAATTTGTGAAGTATAAGTGGAATGAGGAAGAAGGCGGAGCGAATAAGAGGAGGATAACACAGGGAGAGACTGAGAGGAGAGGAGAAGGGGGAGAAGTAGGCAAAACTCCCCCTCTCCCCCACCTTCTCCACCTCCCCTTATTGACAATACAACTGTCATTGTTTGTGAAGCATAACTGGAATGAGGAAGAAAGAGGGGACAATGAGAGAGGGGGATATTACAGGTACGGAGGGTGTGGAGAGGGAGGAGGGAGAGAGGGGTAGAAGAGACAAGAGGGATGGAGAGGAAGCGAGAAGAGAGAGAGATGGAAGGAGGATAACGCAGGTAGAGAAGGTGAGTGGAGGAGAGATGGAGAGGGGGGAGGTAAAGGGAGAGAAACAGACACCTCCCCCCTCTCCCCCCACCTCCCTCCAGTTCAGCACGTAGACAATGCAACTTTCACCAATGCTATACTCCCCCCTTCCCCTCCCCTCCCCCATCTCCTCCCCCCTCCCCCCTAATCCTTGCCATTGCTAATCATGTGACGCGGTTCCCCACATCCCCCCTTCTCTCTCTCTCTCTCTCTCTCTCTCTCTCTCTCTCTCTCTCTCAGAACTCAGGTTGCTAATGGCACAGTTCTGTCGGATGAAAACAACCAATTAGATGCTCCTTTTCCATCCGTACTTCTCCAGCATAGGGTTATGTCATTAGGATTGTTACAGATTACACCTCTCAATCCCTAAAAACTGAGATTACACGAGCAGAGATTCACCCAATTATGGGAGGGAGGGGGGAGGAGGGAGGGGGAGATGGAGGATGAGGACGGGGTGGGGAGTAGTTAGGGAGGGGCAGATAGTGTAAGAAAATCAGCCTTTTGCTCACTGGGGCGTGGAAGGTGAGTAGGCAGGGTTCAATTCTAGAGTCAGGGGCAGCAAGAGACCTTAAAACACACACGCAAGCACGCACGCACACACACATGCCTATCCACACGTACACACAGTTCATATATTTACACAACTCCCTACCACCCACATACGGTACTTATATAAATACATCTTACTTATATACATACATGCATTCTTTTTTTTTTTCTCTCTCTCTCTCACACACACACACACACACACACACCAAGGATACATGGGCGTGGAGGCAAGTGTGAAGCAATCTTAGGGAAGGAGGCACCAAGCTGTCTGACGGGGCCGTGTTGAGAGGGAGGGATAGATAGACAGACAGATAGATAGATAGACAGAGGTAGATAGATAGATGGACTGGTACAGGGAATGGGTGTGGATGGAATGAAGAGGGTATGGGGACAGGTGGAAAACGGAGGTGAGGGGTGGATGAAAAGCAGGGCATAGATGGATGGATGGACGAAGGCGAGAGGTGAGACAGATCTAAAGATGATGTGGGGATAGACGAGGGTGACAGAAGAATAGAAAGGGTAGGACGGAGGAGGTGATTGAGTGGGGTGATAAGGGGATGAGAGAATGGATAGGGAGGGAAAGATATGCATGGAAAGGATAACGGGATGGAAGAGGTAGGGTCGGGGGGAGAAAAGGTGTATGGGAATGGGGAGAGGGAAGGGTACGCTTGGGTGGATATGGGTGGTGGGTAGGGGGTGGGGGTAAGGGTTAGGGGATGAAGGCACCAAGCTGTCTGGCTGGGTGATACCATGAGTGGGGGGAGGCGGCAGATGGAGGGGAATGGAGAGGATGAGGTGGTGGTTGTGTGGTGGAGGTGGGGTGGAGGGGGTGGAGAGGGTGAGGGGTGGAAGGTACTGGTGGATATATCGATGGAAGGTGTGGAGGTAGAAGGATGGAGGGGTGAAGTGGGGTAGAAGGGACCGGAGGGATGGATGGATGGCGAGGCAGGGGGAGTGATGGAGTGGGTAACAGAATGGAGGAAGGTGGCATAGACGGAGGGGATATGATGGAGTGGGTAGCAGAATGGAGGGAGGGTGGCACAGATGGAGGGGTAGGGATGGAAATGGATGGAAGGGAGAGAAGAGGGATGGTGGAGGTGGTGACGATGGAGGAACAGTTAGGTGGGATGGAGATAAGTTGGAAGGTCAGTAAAATGGAGATCAAGAAGGTAGATGGATGAAGTATTTTAAGCAGACAGATGGATAAATAAATACAGACAGACAGAAAAATAAGGTAGATATAAAGATAGATAAATAGAGACATAAAAATAAAAAAAGTATAGACGAAAGGAAAGTAAATAATGGACGAGATGAAAGAGGAAAATAAGACAAATGGAGAAAGGACAAAACAAACTAAAAAAAAAAAAAAAAAAAAACACGAAACCACCACCAACACACACACACACACACACACACACACACACACACACACACACACACACACACAAAAGAGCCAGTGTAATTGAATATACCGTAGTAGGTCTGGTCTTCCTGGGTGGGCTAATTACAGGGATCATTATCTTAACGAGCCCTAATTACCGCCCCGATTACTAACACCCATGCTATTAGTCCTGCATCCTAATGTTACTCCATTAACAAAAAAAAAAAAAGAACATGGAAGGTAAGAAAAAAAATACGCAAAACTAAAATTATGAAAAACAGGATAAAGTATAATAAAATCGACAAAACTCAAAATAGAAAAAATAAAAAAATATATAAAGAAAAAATGAATAAAAATAAAACTCAAAATAGGTTAAAAAAAAATGCAGGGAAAATTAATATACTCCATCTGGTCTTCCTGGGGGGGGGGTAATTACACGTGTCATCATCATCATCAGAATTACCACTGTCCTCATTAACGACCATAATTAGTAACACTTTAGACTTATTATAAAAACTACTATCACTGCTATTATTGCTACCGTATCTACACTACTACTACTATTACTACCACCACACCATCACTCTTACTATTACCATAACCACAATTCCCGTCACTAACACTAATACTACTACTACTATTACTACCATCATAACCACTATTCCTACAACTAGCACCACAACCACAACAACCACCACATCTACCCCAACAACCACCACCACTACCACAACTACCACTGTCCCAAGGCCCAAGAACATTGCACCATACCATCAAAAACTTGCCTTCCTTCTACCCACACTTAACAACCTCCCTCCATCTCTACCTCCCTCCATGTATCCTTCACCCCCCTCTCTCTCTCTCTCTCTCTCTCTCCTCGTATTCTCGTCCTTCTCCCTACTTCCTCCCTTATCACTCACTGTCACCCCATTATCTTTTTCCCCTCTGCACTTCCTCTTTCTATTTATAGCTCAGTCTTCCCTTCTCTTTCTTCTACCGTTCCGTCCCCCATCTCTCTCTCTCTCTCTTACAACTTCCTTTTATTTACGCTTCTTCCTTCATCTTTCCGTACCAGTGTCTCCTCCTCCCTCCTTCTCTCTCTCTCTTCTTCCCTCCCTCCTTCAACTTCTCCCTCTATATCTCTTTCTATCCATCCATTCATTTACCAATCCATCTAACTATCAGTCAATCCGTCTATCTATCTATCTCACACACACACTCTTCCTCTACTTTCTCCGACTTTCTCCCCTCCTCTCCTCCCCCCCTGCCCCCTCCCGTCCCCCCACCCACCATCCCCACGTCCTCAGCCTCATAAGGAAGCAGTTGGACAGGACATAAAACCTCCACAGACCCGCTAGCTGACGGGATAGTAGGACTGCAATGGGTATGTCCTGAAGGGTTGGGGATTTTACCGAATGAGAGCACAAATAATTCCAAGAAGAGAGGAGAGAGAGAAAAATGAGGAGGGGGAGAAGAGGAGGAATGGGGGAGAAGAGGAGGAATGGGGGAGAGGGAAGATGAAAAAAGGGGGAGGAGGAGAAGAAGAGGAAGAGGAGGAAAGGGGGAGAAGAAGAGGAGGAGGAGGAAAGGGGGAGAAGAAGAGGAGGAGGAGGAAAGAAGAAGAAGAGAAAGAGAAGGAAAGGGGGAGAAGAGGAGATAGGGGAGGAAGGAGAAAGAGAAAAGGAGGAGAAGAGGAAGAGGAGGAAAAGGGGAGAAAAAGAGAGGAGGAAAGGGAGAGAAGAATTTGAGAAGAGATGAAGATGGGGAAAAGGAGGGAGGAAGCACAATAACGGGAGGAGAAGAACACGAAGAGAAGAGGGAGAGAAGACCTAAAGACAGATGAAAAAGGGGAGGAAAGAAGAGGGAAAAGGAATAAGGACAAAACGGACGAGGCGGGAGAAAAAGGTGAGAGAAAAGAATGAGAGAAACAAGAGGGAAAATCGAAGAAGGGATGAGAGAAGAGGGAAAAGGAATAAAGGGGAGGAGAAAGAAGACGAGAGGGAAACGAGGAAGGAAAAAAGAATGAGGAGGAGAAAACGGGACGAGGTGTGGGTGAACTCAAGAACAGGAAGAGACAGAAATAAGATGAAATGAGGAACGAAAACAAATGAAGGAAATGAAACAAGAACATGATAAAAAAAAAAAAAAAGGTAAGACTATTTATATCGCCTTCACGAGATGCAAGGAAAAAAAAATGGAGAGAGAGAGAGAGAGTAACGTATATGAAATGAAATGGTTGGGGGTCAGGAAAGTGATACGAAAATGAGTGGATGGAAAACGGGAAAACAAAAACTAAAAATGTAAGGAAGAAAAAATGACAAAGAAAAATGAAGGAAAAAATGCAAAAAAGCGGCCCAGGATTAAGACATGAATGCAAAATGAGAGACTGACAAGAAGTGAAGAATAATAAAAAAAGAACCAGAAAAAATGAACATATGGGAAAAATGAAAAAAAAAAATAAAT
>NC_137013.1:39988609-40056109 GCF_032717465.1 Coenobita brevimanus | reverse complement strand
CCTATCTACTATCTACTGTCATCCTATCTACTATCTAGTCATCCCATCTACTATCTATTGTCATCCTATCTACTATCTACTGTCATCCTATCTACTAGTTATCTACTTTCATGGTTGGAACAGCTAACACTTGACGATTATATTCCTCCAAGTGAGTCATAGGAGCCTGAGAGAGAGAGAGAGAGAGAGAGAGAGAGAGAGAGAGAGAGAGAGAGAAACCTGTCATTTCCTCCAACATATTGTAAGAAAAAGAAAACAAGGAAATAAAATAAAAAATACAGCCAAACAGGAAAAACAAAACAGAAAAACAACAACACAATAAAAAAAGAAAAAGAAAAACAGGTGACTAATAAAAATAACTGGAAACCCCATCACGCGACCGGAAACGGAACACCGAGGAGCGGAAGTGCAGGAAGAGGCATTACGAGGAACCGAAAGACGAGTCAGAGGGAAACATAAAGTAGGCGCACAACCCTCTTCATTAATCATGGCAAAGACACTCTAGTATAAGGGAAGATATGAGGCCTTACAATGGACGTGGGGATAAAAGACGAGTCAAAGGGAAACGTAAGATAGGCGCACAACCCTTTCTCTTAATCATGACAAGGACACTCTAGTATAAGGGAAGCTACGAGGCCTTATAGTGGACGTGGGGAATGAAAGACGAGTCAGATGGAAACGTAAGATAGGCGCACAACCCTCTCCATTAAATACAAGGACACTCTAGTATAAGGAAGATATGAGGCCTGACAATAGACGTGGAGGTGACTTAATATGGGCTTCAAGATGGTAAAATTAGCAAAGTACAAAACGTGGGACAAATCAGTATTAAATTGGTACAAATTAATATGAAATATGGTACAAAATGACAACCTATTTTGTGAAGTTGGAGAAAAGGGCTTACTATGAGCACGTGATAATGGTATAACGCAGAGAGAGAGAGAGAGAGAGAGAGAGAGAGAGAATTAAATATAACACTTTTAAATATAACATCGAATCCTTTCCTGCCCTTATCAGTACTCAGAAGGCTCAATGATAGGCTACCTGATCAGTTAAGCCGCAGGACACCACCCAACGTCCATGGCAGCAAAAAAATAAATAAATAAATAAATAAATAAATAAAATAATAAAACAGAAAAAAATCGAATTCGAACCATAGAATCATCCATGCCAAGAAAGCCTAAGCAAAAAAAAAAAAAAAAAAAAAAAAAAAAAAAAAAAAAAAAAATCTCTTAGAGTAATACGAAAATCAGGTAAATAAAGAGTAATACTGTAAAAAAAAGAGTAATTGTGGTAATAAGGAATAGTAGTGTAAATAAAAAAATATTCATGGTAATAAGGAGCAATACCCCTACTGTAAAAAAAAAATAGTGGTAATAATGAGTAATAAATAAAAAGGCAATAGTGATGGTAATAAGGGAAGTGAATGGTAATACGGCAGTTTCCATACCACTTGCATACCACAATACCACTTGCATACCATCAATACCAGGAGTTACAATGGGGGGAATACTTGCTGTGGCGTATGATGACGTGGGGGGTTAATTACGGTATACACACCTGCCACAAAGCTACTCTGTTCCGTCACACTTCCGCTGCTAATACCTACTGTACATACACAGATAGATAGTGATAGATTGATAAATGGGTAGATAGATAGATAGTGATAGATATGTTTATTGACCACAACTCACGAGAGAGAGAGAGAGAGAGAGAGAGAGAGAGAGAGAGAGAGAGAGAGAGAGAGAGAGAGAGAGAGAGAGAGAGAGAGAGAGAGCATCCCGTTCACCATTTCCACCCGATGACGCGGTTTTAATATTTTTTCCATCTCCACACAATTCTTAATAAATTCTTGATATATTTAACATTACTTTTTATGCAAGAAAGAAAGAACCAAAGGTCAGGAGCCCACAGAATCGTTCCCTCAAAAAAAAAAAAAAAAAAAAAAAAAAAAAAAAAAAGATAACTGAGCTAAATTCAAGATCCAATCATTTCGAGATGCATGGACACACTGCGTTTGAAAGACTGGAGGTCATAGGCAGTAAGAAATACACACAGAGGGAGACAGTTCCAGAGTTGATGGTTTGTAGGTGGTGTGGTGGGGTAGTCTGGTATTTATAGTTGCTGGAATAAGTGCTGAAGAGGTATGGTATGGTGTGGTGTGGTGTGGTGTGGTGCGGTGTGGTGTGGTGTGGCAGTTTGGCATTCATAGTTGTTGGAATAAGTGTTGAAGAAGTATGATGTGATGTGGTGCGGTGCGGTGCGGTGTGGTGTGGTGCGGTGCGGTGCGGTGTGGTGTGGTGTGGTGGGAGTGGTGTTTTGTGCTGGTATTGTGTGGTGTAGATGTTGGAATAAGTGCTGCAGTGTCACCGTGGTAACTGTAGGTGTGGCGTGATGGTGGTGTGATGCTGTGTAGGTCACGTGACTCCCGGATATCATTATGTTCCACCACGATCCATGCCCCCCATCCCCCCTCCCTTGGCACTGACCCTCTCCTAGAAACAGTGTCAATCACCCCTCACAATGCCACTGCCCCCTCCGTCTCTCTCTCTCTCTCTCTCTCACACTCACTTCCTGATCTGAGTCAGGCTGCCCTTTATTACTCGACGCCTTCACGCGGTGACACCAAAATAACTGAGCAGATCTGACTCCCCGTTATACAGATGTCCCTCAACTCCCTTCCCTATCCTCTAAAAGGTAAAAGGTCAGTCCAGCGAGATGACGTTCAGATGGGCCTGGGGTATCATCATCACCATCATCATCACCACCTTACCATTACTATAACTAACTTCATTCCGCCTTCCTTATAAGTCACTATTACAAGTTACAACACACACACACACACACACACACACACACACACGCAAAACAAGTGAAACACAACCTTCTGTTGATCTGGTTTGAACTGGTGGGATGACGTGGACGGAAAAGGGGAGGGTGGGGGGGGGGAGGCAGGCAAGAAATTAAGGGAGGGGGAGAGGCAAAAAAAAAAAAAAAGGGGGGGGGGAGGCAAGCAGGCAGGCAGGCAGGAGGCGTCATGAAAAGGAAGGAGGGAGGCAAAATAATGAAAGAGAGAGAGAGAGAGAGAGAGAGAGAGAGAGAAACAGGACGGAAAACAATACATAGGAAGGAAAGGGAGGAGGCCGAAGAGGGAGACAAATGAAAGATGATGAAAGGAAGGCGAGAAAAGAAAGAGACAGGACGGAAAGGGTGGACGACAGGAGGGAAATGAGACAACAAGGATGGAGAAAAGGAAGGAGAAGCAGGGAGACAGGATGGCAAGGGAAGGTAGGAGAGAGATAAGAAAAGAAGAAAATAGGAGAAAGGAAGGAAAAGAGGGAGGGGAGATGAGGCAAGGCAGGAGAGAGACAGGGAGGGAGGAAAGGCTGGGAAGAGGAAAGGTAAGAGAAAATGAGAGGTAAGGAAAGGTAAGAAACACAACAGAAGAGGAGAGAAAGGATGAGAGGTAAGAGACAGGAAAGCATGGGAAGAGAAGAGAGGACGAGAGGAGAGGAGAAAAGAAAAGAAAAGAAGAGAAGAGGAGAGGAGAAGAGAGAAAGGAAGAGCGGACAGGAAGGTAGGTAAGTTTGAAGTGGTGGAGTATAAGGTGACTGTTGCCGTGTGTGGAGTGGGTAAAGCCAGACAGACAGCTGGGTGTCACCTTACCACATCAGGTCACCACCACCACCACCACCACCACTCACCTCGCCTCCCCCACACTTACTTAACTACTTCATAACCCTCACCCACACTTACTTAACTACTTCATAACCCACTACCTTCACACACCACCACTACCTACCTCACACTCCTTACTCCATTCATTCATCACAATCACTACCACCACCACTCACTTCGCCTCACCCACACTCTACTTCATAACACACTACATTCATTCACCACACACACACACACACACACACACACACACACACACTCAACTACTTCACAACTCAGCAACATTACTACCTTTAACCCACTTAAGTACATCACAACTCACTTCACTTAAATCTTACTCAGCTATCTTACATTATCGTCTGTCTTCCTCACTCACTTCTACCACATTGGGTTACCTTCTTCACTACCTCATCGCCTCACCTCACACACGTACTCCACTACATTCACTCATCTCCAGTTTACTCAAGGCCATACTAACCCCTCACATTCATTTACCTCTCACTTACATTCATCTACCTCACACTTACTCAACAAGGGTACTTTAAACTCACCACACACACGCACACACACACACACATACACGTCCCCACCTCAGTCAACTACTACTATTATTAAACTGTTTCTTATTCCCACCATCATTGTTTGTCTGCCTCTACTCTTTCTCTGCCTCTCAGGTGGGTGAAGTCGTCGGGCGGAAGTCACCTGCGCTCTAAGTGTTACAGGTAAGGTCTAACAATTTAAGTACTACGGATTTCCTCAGCTGAATAAAATCGTCTAACGGTTGGAAGGCGGAAGAGGAGGGAGGAGGAGGAGGAGGGAATGGGAAGGGGATGGAGGAGGAGAGAAGGGAAGGGGTAGGGGAGTGGAAGAAGAAGGAAGGGGAGGGGGATGGAGAAAGAAGGAAGGGGAAGGGGATGGAGGAGAAGAGAAGGGGAGGTGGAAGGAGGAGGGACGGGGAGGTGGAAGGAGGAGGGACGGGGAGGTGGAAGGAGGAGGGACGGGGAGGTGGAAGGAATAAGGAGGGTGGCACACAAGTGGGGAGGGGACTCATGGGAGGGCGACGGAGGGGGGAAGGAAGAATGGAGAGGGGGAGGGGGAAGAATGAAGAGAGGGGGAAGGGGAAAGAAGGAGGCTTTGATTAACGCTTAGCAACCACACGCAGGCTATTTAGCACACAAGTTTTCAAAGTCCAATTGTTCCCTTAGAAAAGAATTGGTGGGGAAGGGGAAAGGGTAAGGGGATGGATGAAGGAGGGAGGGAATAGGGGAGGGGAGGGGGACTCAGCCAGGCATGGTGTGACCGGTGTGGTGGCTGGCTCAACTTACCTACCTACCTCCTTTCCTTCATCTCTCTCTCTCTCTCTCTCTCTATTACCCTAGCATTCATTCCGTTTCCGTCGAGTCATAGCAAATTTCCAAGTAGATTCCTTTCACTGGACGTTGTTCGTACTTTTTCTTGCCAGTTACTTTCTTTTTCCCTTGCTTTCTTTCTTTTTTTTTCTTTTTTTTTTTTTTTTTTTTACATTTCCGTATCATAGTATCCGTTTTCCTTCCGTCGTGTCATACAAATATCCAAGTCTTGTTCATTGGGTGTATGATGTTCCTTCTCACTTTTTCCTGCCAGTTTTTTATTTATTTATTTATTTTTGATGAGGGAAGATGGGGATAATTCCAGTGTTCTATTCCAACACACACACACACACACACACACACACACACACACACACACACACACACACACACACACACACACACACAAGCCTGGTTCTTCCTCGCTAGTTATCATGGTGACAGTACTTGTAAGGAATAAAATTACTTCACCCTACCCTGGCCCCTGAAGGGTGTCCAAGCAGGGCCAAAACTGTTCAACCTTCACAGTAAACACAATATCACTCAGTGGGTAAAATTCTTCTAAAATCCACTTCATATCCATACGGTTGGCATAAATCACATACACGGGAAAATTAAGAAAAAAATAGTAACGAAGAAGTACTGGCGAGGCTCTCTGGCAAGAATATTAGACACAACGCTTAGTCTTGTCTTTTCGCTGGTTAAGGAAGCTCCCTAACACCTCCTCCTAAGTGATTTATTATGTCCAGTACACCTTCTTATCGTCTTCTGTGTTATTTAAATCACTCCAATATCACCCCACTCTTCATAAACAATATACAAAATTGTCTTAAATGGCCATATCCAAAAAATGTACAGAACTGTCTAAACCACCCGAATCCAAAAATAAATCGCTATGGATTAGGTGTTTGGGAGTTACTTAAGAGACAAGAATTGGGGTCCTAGTGTGAATCAAAGCAATCTAAAATACACCAAACGGCCCCCTGCACACTTCCTCGAATATTCCTACGTATCTGGGGTTAAGTATGAGGTATCTGTGTTGAGGTGGAAGGATTGGGGGAAGATAAGGTGTATCAGGTAAGGTGGGGTGACAGTGATAGGAGGTGTATCAGGTGTAGGAGCACGTGTCAGGGTCGTGGGAGTGTCACCTTACACCACTGTACTACACCTTACACCACGACCCACCCACTACATGACCACTACACACACACACACACACACACACACACACTCTTCTTAGATCCCACACTCTCACCTTTTCCTGTTCTTCTCTCCTCTACTTTTTTTTTTTTTTTTAATTTTCTCCCGTCACTTCCTCTCTTACACCCCACAGAGTCACCCGCTTCCTTCTCTCCCCCTCACCAACAGCAGCAGCCTTCCCCACACCAATTCCACCCCCCACATCCCCACTACACCAACCCCACCCACACCCCTAGGCCACCAACCCCACCCACATCCCTATCACACCAACCCAACCCACACCCTCACCACACCAACTCCGCCCTGCCACATCCCCCATCACACCAACCCAACCCACACCCTCACCACACCAACTCCGCCCTGCCACATCCCCATCACACCAACCCAACCCACACCCTCACCACACCAACTCCGCCCTGCCACATCCCCCCACCACACCACCTCCACCCCCTCTCCCCCACCCACCGCCACCACCCTGATAACCTACATATCCAGAGAGCCGTACATTCCTTACTCGCCCACCTACACTACTCCACCACTCCATCACCACTACCACTACATCACCACCACCACCACCACCACCACCACCACTCCACCCAGTAACACCTAACATCTTCTCCTGAGCGATTTACTTGATTTATTACACCTTCTTGCCCTACTGTGCTATAAAAATCCTTCCAATACCAGCACTCTGTATGATTAGCGTACAAAAGGACACTTCTACCCAGCCACATCCCCAAAAATACATCGATAAGGAAGAAGTGTTACGGATCGAACCAGACACCCTCACGATAAACCCCTCCACCACCAGGACGCCACCTTAGTCAATTCTTTCCACCTGTAGACGATTTTATTCAGCCTGGGAGAGACCTTTCATACTAGAAGAGTTAGAAATAGATACAGCCTTCATTACTGGTAGTCTAAGCTGAATAAAAATAGCTTGGTGGAAGACGGACTACGATACGGCAATGTGTCCTCGTCGTGAAGTGACTGACCATTTCAATACCATTACTTGTTCTTCCTTGCTTGCTTTTTTTCTTTTTTGCTCTAACTTCCTCCTTCTTTTCCTTGATTTCCTCTTCCTTTTGCTTTCATCTTTTCTTTTTACTTTCTTGCTTCCCCCCTCCTTTACTCTTGCTGTCTCCGGGCGATATTACTAGTGTGTTTCGGATTTTTTTTTTTTCCCCGGAGGTTGTTACACTAAGTCTCCATTAACCTCTTCCGAAAAAAAAATCCAAAACCAAAATAACCCCCCAAAATCCAAAACCAAAATACCCTCCCCCCAAAAAAAAATCCAAAACCAAAATAACCCCCCAAAAATCCAAAACCAAAATACCCCCCCAAAAAAATCCAAAACCAAAATAACCCCCCAAAAAAATCCAAAACCAACCCCCCTCCCCCCAAAAAAAATCCAAAACCAAAAGAACCCCCGAAAAAAACTCTAAAACCGAAATAAAATCGCCTGGAGGTAGCAATAAATAATAATAATAATAATAAAAAAAAATCCCTGGTCGAAGGAGCTAAATGACAACCTTTAAAAATTACATCCTTCAATTTTCAAACACGAATTTATAACCAGCACCTTCAGATTACATTCACGTCAATTGTAAATAATTATAAGAGCCTAAAATATCATCAGATTATAATCACTGCCAAATTTAAAGCACGATTATATATATCTGTACAATACCTTCATATTACCTTTAATTAAACCTGCCTGCAGATTGACAGGTGTGCTTGGACTTACCTGATGCATCCAGAAAATAAATTAACAAATAAATACAAATTATCTATCTATCTATAGCCAGACACCTTAATCCCGTAAGGGGTGGCCACAAACAAACTGCCTCCATGTCGCCCTGTCCCCTGCCATTACGCTGCCATTCCCCTAACTCACAATTCCCTCTCATAAAAAAAAATAATAATAAATAACATAGCCATCAATAACACAGTCCTCAATTCTACCTACTGCTAACTTTAACACTCAGCCAGATAGACAAACATAGCTCTCACCTGTGCTAAATCTAACACACCTGTAATAATAAGGTAAACGACATAATTAGCCCCTTCAACACGATGACGTACCTTTAAATTTTATTAATAATTAACCAGATGACTTTCAGTTAATGACAGTGCTTTATTAATGAAGGGGGTAATTATCCTTTCCATATTTTGAAATCTTACCCCCAAAATAATAAAAACAACAACAACAATAATAATAATAATAATAATAATAATAATAATAATAATACATAACACAAAAAAACAAAATGAAAATAGCCGTCATCGTGTTGTAGGGGAAAAATGTGAAAAATAAATAATAATAATAATAATAATAATAACAAGACAAATTAACACTCACCATAGCTTGCTCTATTTTGTTATCGATGGCGACCGTGCTGGCGGTGGAGGTACTGTGAGGGAGAGAGAGAGAATACGGTGAGGTGAAAACGGATTAAATACACAGAAACAAAAAGGGTAAAAAATAAAATTGATCAATAAAAGACAGGCACTACTTACTAACATATATACAGAATTAGGTATATCACCATCAACAACAATATTATCATCATCATCACCACCAACACCACAACCATCATCATCATCATCATCACCACCACCACCACCATCATCATCATCGTCATTACTACCACCACCACCACCATCATCAGTATCATCGTCATCATTACCACCACCAACAGTGTTATCATCATCATCAATATCATCGTCATCATTACCACCACCAACAACTCTTATCATCATCATTATTATCTTCAATATCATCATCAAGACCATATTTCCCAACTAGGCACGAAAAGTAGAAATTAAAGGTGACCATATAACAAGTAAATACGTAATAATAATAATAATAATAATAATAATAATAATAATAACAACTACATATCCAGGTGGTCAAGCCCACATGTAGGATATGATGGAATAAAAACACAAAGCAAAAACGAAGGAAAAATTTAGTGGTAGGACATGAAAGACAACCTGAGTGACACCGAAACGGACCCTCTCAAAAAATGTAAAAATATTCAGCCATATGGAGTTACACGCGCTTGAAATTAATCCTTAAAAAAAAAAAATCATACCCAAGCACATGCCCAAAACACGTGACTACAACGGCTATTTACACACACACACACACACACACACACACACACACACACACAGGTAATCCCCCACCACGTCCACCTAGGCAAGACAACTTCTGTATCCGGAGCACCCAAGTAGGTGAAAGAAGGAAGGTAGGTAGGTAGGCAGACACAGACAGGTAGGCAGGTGGGAAAGAAAGGATAAAAATGAAAAAAGAAAGAAAGAACGTAACTGAAGGAATGAAAGAAGAAAGAGTAAGGATGGGAATGATACAAGTGAACAGAAAAGGAGACACGAAAGGACAGGACAGGACAAGAAAGGCAAGGAAAGGGAAAGAGAAGGAGAAGAAAAATGAAAGACGGAAGAAAGACAGAAAGAAAGAGGGAAAAGAGGGAGGAAGAAGTACGGAAAAGAAAGGGTGGGGTACAGAAAATAACGGAAAAAGAGCAAGGAAATAAAATAAAAGGAGGCAAAGAAGGGAAAGGAAGTGAGGAGGAGAGGTATAGGGAAAGGAAAAGAGAAAAGGAAAGGGGAAAGGGAAGGAAAGAAGTAGGGATAAGAACTGAATGGCAAGATATGATCAGGAAGGGTATCTGTCTACCTGTCTGTATATCTACCTACCTATCTATACATATACAGAGAGAGAGAGAGAGAGAGAGAGAGAGAGAGAGAGAGGGGGGGAATTGAAGGAGGTAAGTTAGGATGATCGTGAGAATGCATTGGGGTAGCGGGTTTAGTGGTGTGTTGCTAGGTCAAACCTCTCTCTCTCCTAGTAATCTCTCTCTCTCTCTCTCTCTCTAAGAAGGTCAACTTTTTGCCGGCTCATGTTTTCTTTCTTTTAAAACACATACTATACCAAATTGGTCTTATAAACAAACCCACATAAAGATAGTACAGTAAAGGCGTAACTCTAATATATATAACTACCTCTAACGTATCTTTAATGTGTGACTATCTCTAATGTCTATCTATCTATCTATCTATTTATCTATCTATTCTTTTACATCCAAACTATTCACCGCACCACATAAACACGACAAATTCCTTCTTTCTTTTTTTACAAGCAAACGATTATATTTGGCTAATAAGGGAGCTCCCACCCACCCCAGCACTGCAAGCGTCTATGTTTAGCCTGGAGTCAGAAGTGGGGCAGCCTAACAAAGCCACTGCCATGTTAAGAGTGGCGACTACGTGCTCGACGGCGTAAGTGTGCACAAAGGTTCCTACCCAATTTTTTAACATCATCATCCTATTACAACTGTCGTCCAATTACAACTATGAATAAAAGATAATGATAATGTTAGTAGTAGTAGTAGTAATAATAATAATAATAATAATAATAATAATAATAATAATAATAATAATAAGCAGTACAAACACGCTCTCTTATACTTTAAACTCAAAATTTTTAAGAATATGGCCGAGTGATAATATTCTCGCCTGGTAAATATTCGCTAATACTCTGGAGGCAGCAAATATTATGACTGTTCTATTTTTGTGTTAGCTAAGAACTGTATATTGTCGCTATCAGTGTGGTATATCAGTATTATCTATGAACGGGTTATGTCTCTCTCTCTCTCTCTCTCAAACCAATATTCCAATGTTAATCCACTTCATCTTATTTTCGTCTACGTGACACCAAACCAGGCTATCAGGGTCAGTTGAACACTTTACTCCCATCAGATAAGAGCTTCAATCCTTCCTTCTGAGATAGATAACAGTGATAAAGCGTTGTGTGTGTGTGTTTGTGTGAGATGAGTGGCGTGTTGTAATAAAAATCTACGGGGTTTGCACACACAAACTGAGGTAGCGCCGCGAAACTCTACGGGATGAACCAGCCACGTTTCACGCCAATACGAACCCCTGCACTGGAGATAACGATAAGGCCTAATCTCCTTGACTTAGAAGCCTATCATATGTCTCTAAGCGATTTATTATTCACTATGGCATGTCATATATTTTTTCTTATTTAGTTGCTTGGAAGGCTCGCTATCACTCCATTTGATATTTAGTTGTTACAGTACGTCTTTTCCTACTCTGCTAGTGATTTTTTTTTTTTTTGACTTAAAATGAAAAATAAATAAAATAACTGAGAGAGAGAGAGAGAGAGAGAGAGAGAGAGAGAGAGAGAGAGAGAGAGAGAGAGAGAGAGAGATTAGTAATAACTTCAGCAAATACATATATGAAATAAAAAATGTAAATAATTATGCAAGTCAAATTTACACACAGACACATTAGGCTGGGCTGCTAATAACACACACACACACACACACACACACACACACACACACCCACACACACACTTTATAATGTCCAGTTAATATCACTATGTTTGGAGAAAGCAGAGATAACATTTTAAAAACAATAATCGGTACACAAACACACAATGACTAGCGAAAGGGAAGACGTACAGTGTGTGTGTGTGTGTGTGTGTGTGTGTGTGTGTGTGTGTGTGTGTGTGTGTGTGTGTGAGTTGTCTCCAGGTACTACCCATAATATGATGTGGGTGTGAAATCGGACACACACACACACACACACACACACACACACACACACAAAGGCAAAAAACTCTACGCAACTTTCACACCATGTATGCCTTCACTGCGATATTTTTTTTTTTTTTTTTTATTGCTCTCTTTACACGAATTTATTTTGCTTACGATAGACTTCTCAAAATGGAAGAATTGTATATATAGAATTTAGTACCCCCTTCACTACTAGGGGACTCTACTTATAAAAAAAAATTATTAACATAAAATATAACATGGAAGTAATTGTGAAAGAGGTTTATAATTTACATATCTAAGGCACACACACACACACACACACACACACACACACACACACACACACAAACTCTACGTGAACTTCACATCATGTACGCCATGTATACTTCTCAAACTACTGGTCCACACACACACACACACAAACACACACTCACACACACATGAAGGACATCTGTTTTTGTCATATGTATGGCTTCTCCTCCCTCCCTCTTCCCTCCCCCCCTCCTTCTGCCCCCTTATTCTCCCCTCTCCCTCTCCTTTCTTCCCCAACAAATCCCTTCCATCTCCGTATGAGTCTCCTAGGGCACTCCCCCCCCCATCTCCTTCATCTCCCCTCCACCATTCCTCCATTTCCTTGGTAATTAATTTCTCCCTCTTTCCATCTCTCCACCCATTCTTTCTCCCACCCCACTCTCTTCCTCTCTCTCTCTCTCTCTCTCCTAAATTTCCTTCCCATTGCTCCTCTCCTCACCTCCCCCCTTCACCTCACACCAAACTCTCTCCCTTCTCCCCTTTCCCCACGTCATCAGCATAGCCCGACCCCCTTCCCCTTCCTTCCCTTCCCTTCCCAACCCTCCTCTGTCACTGTCTCTCTTTCCGACCCCCTCCTCTCTTTCACACTGCCCTTATATTTCTCTGCTTCTTTCTCACACCTTTAACTACAGCGAGTACCCCCACTTTACCCCCCTCCCCTCTCTCATCTTTTTGCACGCAACCTCCCTCCCACTCCTCCCCTCCCTCTCCCCCTCTCACTTCCTTTCTTCTAAGCCTTGAAATTAACTCCCCTCCCTTCCCGCCATCGCTGCTCACTCATTCTTTTTTCTGTCTTCTACTTGCAACCTTCCCCCCAACCCTCTCCCCTTCCTCAGCTCACTCCCCTCCCCCAAACCCCACTCCCCTTCCTCTTCTCACTCCCCCCACCCTCCATTCTTCTCTTCCCAAACCAACGCCCTCTTTCCCTCCCCCACTCTCATTCATTTCCCCTCCCCTCTTGCCTCCCCTTGTCCTTCCTTGCTTTGATTTCAAGGTTTGATCCCCCCACCTCTCTCTCTCTCTCTCTCTCTCAAACGTGGTTATTTCCGTAACGTGTTTTCATGGGTAGTCTAGTAAGGGGGGAGAGAGAGAGAGAGAGAGAGAGAGAGAGAGAGAGAGAGAGAGAGAGAGTCACACAGTCCAGGAAACAAACAAACAGAGGTCATGGACAAAAGGAAAAGGAAAAAAAAAAATAAAAAAATAAAAAACGGGATTCACTAAGCAAAAAACATAAACAGGAAACTTTTTATTTACGTAGCCCCCCCCAAAAAAAAAGGTAAAAGGCAAAGGGGTGTCTAAAAACATATAGAAAAAATTATTCTCCATACCACAATAATAATAATAATAATAATAACTATAGTAGTGGTAATAGTAGTAGTAGTAGTAGTACCGTAGTAGTAGTAGTAGTAGTACCGTAGTAGTAGTAGTAGTAGTAGTAGTAGTAGTAGTAGTAATAATAATAATAATAATAATAATAATAATAATAATAATAATAAAAATAAAATAATAATAATAATAAGTTCCAAGACAGGTAAAGCTCTTGGAAATGAGCAGAGAGTAGGGTGTAAGAAGTACTGTCCTTCATCACAGCCTACCTGCCACGAAGTGTGTGTGTGTGTGTGTGTGTGTGTGTGTGTGTGTGTGTGTGTGTGTTTTGGGGTATACAAGACACACACACAACAACCACAACCAATATTACCAAGAGCAGCGTAACCTCCACCACCTTGAAGGACACCACCACCTCTATCAAGGACATCACAATTACCACCACAATCACCACACCACAATAACCACCACAATAAGTACCACGCCACAATTACCACTAATCACCTCACCACAGTTACCACCACAATCACCACACCAGTTATTTTTATTTTTGTTTTTTGGTGTCTGACTCTGGGCATAGGCTTCACGGCCTGTTCCCAAGGCCCAGAGGTCCTACATACCGTACCATACACCTCTCCATGTCACCATTTCGACGCTAACACCCACCATCCATATTAAATACTCGTACAAGCTAGGGCTGTCTCATACAGGACTGGTGTACTGGTGTAGGAGGGGGTATTTCTACGACATGTCGGCGGGTTTTCTGGTAGATCAGTAAAGTCTGATTTTATGCAATTCAAATCCTTAAACTGTTCCCTGCCCCAGCGGGGATTTGAACCTGGGTCCGGTACGACTGCAGGCCACCGCCTCCCCCAATTACCATCACAATCACTACATTGCATAACCACATCACACCGCAATCTCCATCAATCATGGCAATTACCAACACAATCACCATTGACGTCATGAATAATCACAGTTGGACACAATAGTTCGTCTTCTCTTCCACTGCACCTACTCCACACTTTTGGCATGTCCGTCACTCTTCTCCTTCACATACCATATCAAAGAGAGAGAATCACCAATGGGCAGCGATATGCCAAGCCTTCTCAATTAGGAATATTAGTCAGGAATGGAAAGTGCGAAGAAGTACTTTATTAGGCAAACTTTTGAGAATGACTGTCCAGCAGGATGTAAAGGTCATAAAGCCACACCCTACCTCGTATCCCACCTAGCAACCTCTCTCTCTCTCTCTCTCTCTCTCTCTCTCTCTCTCTCACACACACACACACACACACACACATGCATCTCTTTACACTTCCACAGTACTTCTTCACACTAGGCTAATTCATCACTTCAACACTTCCATTAACTCTTCTATACACTTCCAGTTCCATTAACTCTTCTATACACTTCCAGAGCAATCTCCACCACACCAATGCACTTCACACTTCCGCTGATACCTCTCTTATCTTAATGCACACTTCACATCTACTTTCTACCTCACCATGCTCTACTCCAAAATATCTACCAAACACTGAATCCACAACAAACAATTTCTCTCTACCCACAAACATCTCACACCGTATCTCACATCACATTATATTTAAAAAGCTATTACAATTTCTCCCTATCCATAGTCATAGCTCACTACCTTCAATCTCACCTTTATCCATCCTCATCGTTATCATCACCATCATAATCCTCATCCTCATCACAGTTATCACCACCATCATCATCATACTATTAGAGTTTTTCCTATTCATTCATAGTTCCTTACCTTTTCCATCATCATCATCATCATCATCATCAACATAATCCCCCCCTCATCATCATTACCACCATACTCCTCATGATCATCACCACCATAATCCTCCTCCTCAACATCGCCACCATACTCCTCCTCATCATCATTATCAACATACTCCACCCCTCCTCCTCCTCATCATCATCATCACCATACTCCTCCTCCTCCTCATCATCATCACCATACTCCTCCTCCTCATCATCATCATCACCATACTCCTCCTCCTCATCATCATCACCATACTCCTCCTCCTCATCATCATCACCATACTCCTCCTCCTCCTCATCATCATCAACATAATCCTCCTCCTCCTCATCATCATCATCAACATAATCCTCCTCCTCCTCATCATCATCAACATACTCCTCCCCCTCCTCCTCATCATCAACACACTCCTGCTCATCATCATCAACATACTCCCCCTCAACAACATACCCCTCCCCCCTCTCCTCATCATCAACATACCCCTCCTCCTCATCATCATCGTGCCCTTTGACCCCCCCACCATCAAATTATATACCACACAAACAAATCCTTTCCAAATCCACACTCTACTTACACACATCAAAAATCCACATCCTCCACATCACGTCTACGTATATGCTAACACCTGAAAAACGCACCACAGAGAACGTACTCACTTCATCACCCTAATCTGTGCTAAAATTAACCCATCCATCACCAGTACCCTACTTACCACACCTGAATAATTACTATCTAGCCCGGCACTCGAAGCTTTGACTCTCTCTCTCTCTCACACACACACACACACACATATGTATGCACAAAGCCACGCTAATCACAAAAACACCACATAGGCTACACACAACCATCACTACCACAACCAAACACACCTACCACCACCACCACAACTACCACATCCACCACCACCACAAATACCACATCCATTACCACCATCACAACTACCACCACCACCACCACCACAACTACATAACCACCACCACCACATCCACCACCAGCACAGGAAGCTCACCACAGCCACCACAACGCTCAGCACCTCAGCTCAGCACTTGACCACACACTTTTCCCCTCCACTCAGCTCATTCTCAGGCTCCCACTCGTTCAGGCTCTTTACTACTTCGAGACGGTGACTTATCCTGCATCTTATTCTTAGGATCTGTATTTCAGACTAATTTTTTCTCTCTCTCATGTAGGGAGTGTGCAGTATTAGTGGATGGAATAACGAAGGGTGTATCTGACCCAACACACACACACACACACACACACACACACACACACACACACACACACACACACACACACACACACACACACACACACACACACACACAAACTTAATTACTCTCTCTCTCTCATGCACATACATAATAATACATCCATTCTTACAGACACACACACAACTAGGCTACATTAAACATCATCTTTCGCTAACAAGAATTTAACGGGTATACCTTAAAAACACACACACACACATACACACACACACACACACACACACACACACACACACAAGACTGAATTACATACATCAGAATAACCCAACAGAACGAAAGAGAATAAAGGAGTGAAAAGTAACGGGCCAGAGTGGGTGTAAACTGGACGTGAAAGCAGCAGCAGTAGTGGTGAGAGGAGGGGAGGGTAGCAGCGGTAGGAGGTAGTAACGCTGCCGTAAAGAAGAGGTTAAATGGATGACAGCGGCAGAAGAGGACGTGAAAGAGGCTGAAGTGTAAAGAAGACGTGAGTGGCTGAGGTATATGGTAGAGGACGTGAAAGTAGCTGAAGGCAGAAGACGTGAAGGTAGCAGTAGACGAAAGAGGACGTGAGTGTAGTGAAAGTATAAGCATGAGAGCGTGAAACTTGGAGGAACAGAAGCAAAAGGACGTGAAAGTAGCAGGAGCAGAATGTGGTGGTGGTGGTGTAGGGAAGAGGACGTGAGAGTAGCAGGAGCAGAATGTGGTGGCGGTGTAGAGAAGAGGACGTGAGAGTACCAGGAGCAGAATGTGGAAGTTGTGGTATAATGTGGTGGTTGAGGTGTAGGGAAGAGGACGTGAGAGTAGCAGGAGTAGATGTGGTGGTGGTGTACGTGCAGGGTGCAGATGGAAAGTGGAGCGGTCACCTTGCCTTAGGCCCTAACACCTACACCTGCCACCACACCTACACCTAACACCACACCTACACCTAACACCACACCTACACCTAACACCACACCTACACCTAACACCACACCTGCCACCACACCTACACCTAACACCACACCTGCCACCACACCTACACCTGCCACCACACCTACACCTAACACCACACCTGCCACCACACCTACACCTGCCACCACACCAACACCTAACACCACACCTACACCTAACACCACACCTGCCACCACACCTACACCTGCCACCACACCTACACCTAACACCACACCTGCCACCACACCTACACCTAACACCACACCTACACCTAACACCACACCTGCCACCACACCTACACCTAACACCACACCTACACCTAACACCACACCTGCCACCACACCTACACCTAACACCACACCTACACCTAACACCACACTTATACACACTAAAACACACCACACTTGCCATCACACTTAAACCTAACACCACACTTATACACACTAAAACACACGAATCTTTCCACCACACTTACACCTAACACCACACTTATACACATTAAAACACACCACACTTGCCACCACACCTACACCTAACACCACACTTATACACATTAAAACACACCACACTTGCCACCACACCTACACCTAACACCACACTTATAACACTAAAACACACCACACTTGCCACCACACCTACACCTAAAACCACACTT
Organism: Coenobita brevimanus; assembly: GCF_032717465.1. Classification (NCBI taxonomy): domain Eukaryota; kingdom Metazoa; phylum Arthropoda; class Malacostraca; order Decapoda; family Coenobitidae; genus Coenobita; species Coenobita brevimanus. The sequence goes on along the minus strand of NC_137013.1, from coordinate 40,038,008 downwards.
ACACGTTAAAACACAACCAGACACACTACATCTGCCACCACACCTACACCAAACACCACACTTAGGCTATAAACACTAAAACACACCACAATTGCCACCACACCTACACCTAACACCACACTTACACACATTAACACAACCAAACACACTGGGCCTGCCACCACAGTCACACTTAACACCACACACAACCAAGCACACTACGCCTTCATTTGACACCATCCACCACTTAAAAAACAAAGGTCTAATAGCACACTTTAACACCTAACACACTTACAAACATCAAAACACAACCAAACACACTAAACCTACAGTCACACTTATCAACACCATACATCACTCACTACCATTCACTTAACCTACCCTACACACACACTTAAAACCACACACTCCACTCACTATACACACTAAATGTCACTTTCCACCATGTACCATTTGCAAACAATGATCACTACACCTACACACCTAAAATCACACTAAACTTAACACCATTTAACCACCCACACCCACACACCCACCCACACTACTGTCTTCTTCACTGACCTACGGCAAATAAGCTGCAATGGGACGAAAATCTCCGCCGCCAAGTTAAGGTGAACGACCTTTGGTACACGCATTTAAATAGCTACAGAGAAGGTGTCAGGAGGAACTTCTAAAATGCACAAGGAAACGTACCCTAGAGTGCCACATGCGTTGATACGGAGGTGGTGTCAGGGAGCCTCCACAGATCAAGAGACCAAGACTAAAATATACAGATGCGAAAGGTCTCGGTATCTAAATCCCACGAAAAGACTACATTATACAGGTGTTAATAAGGTGTTAGGGCGCCTCCAAAGACCACGACTAAAATATTGTATACAGATGCTTGAGAGGTATCGGTCTCAGCCTCCCAAGTCCAAGAGAAAGAGGGACCGTGGCATACCACAATAATCAATATGAATGCAAGGGAGCCTCCACAGACCACGGGATGACCCTTGTAGAAGAAACATCGATCCGAAAGGTATCTGGGAGCCTTCAAAGTCTACGAGAAGAGCCATATAAATTCGAGGTGCCAAGGATCACAAGAACCATAAGAGAGCTGCGAAAAAGGTACCTGGGAGCCTACCACGACCACACGACGGTCCCTGGTGCGCCAAGCCAATCGATACGTATAATAGGGATGCCTGTGAGTCTCCTAGATCCACGAGAAGGCGTCCCCTGCCCTGACCTACGACTCCACCCTCTGCCTTGCACCCGGCAGGACTTACACACAATGATAAGACCCCTCAAGCACACCCACCCCCTTCATTTCTTGAATTCTGAAGCTAATATCTATCTATATCATTCCATCTATTTATCTACCTATCTAATGTTAATATACACCTACGCCTCATTTCTTAGCTCTGTCAGCCCGAGGACTTTACTTACACTGATCTATATTCTTGCTATCTTATAAAATTTCCTTGACCTCTTCACTCTGATGACGAATTTTTTGCTACTTTCCCTATTACACGTTTTACTCGGCTTAGGATAGACTTTTCAAAATCTAATGGTCAGATATACCTTCATTACACCTACGAACAAAATCATCTGGCAGCAACAAGAATTAAGATATATGAAAGACGCCATTGAATTTAAAAAAAAGTTACAGACGTCACTATGATGAGGTCCTTAACTATTTATTTATTTTATTTATTTACAATTTTCATACTGAAGGAGTTACATGCAATCTCTCTCTCTCTCTCTCTCTCTCTCTCTCTCTCTCTCTCTCCCTCCCTCTCGTGCGATTTGTATGCTGAAGGAAATCGAAATGGTATGCGTTACAGTACACACACACACACACACACACACACACACACACACCGTACTGTTACGTGCGCACCCAGTATCAGCGGAACAGATAACGGTAAGCCGTATGTTAATTAGTAAGCGGGAGGGGGAGGGAAGGAGAAGGGGAAGGAAAGGGAGAGGGGAGGAGGGAGAGTAGGTGTAGGGTGAAAGTGTGTGGATGGAGCGCTGAAAGGAAGATGATGTGAGAGTTATGTGCTTGAGAAATAATGAGATTATATTTTTGCTATACGTCTTTTACCATTCAGAACACAAAGGGAAAGGGGAAGGAGAAAAGGGAAGGGGAAAGAGGAAAGGGGAGAGGGGAGGAAGAGAGGAAAGGGGAGGGGGAGGAGGAGAGGGAGGAAGAGAGGAAAGGGAGGGAGAAAAGGAGGCAGGGAGAGAAAATAACCTCTCCAGTAAAATAAACTATCTCCATTAACCCTTTTCACCTAGATAATTTTTCGTTTTATTCTTGCCACTTCCAGACGATTTTCCTCAGCTACAGGGAGACCATTTGTAGCAAGGGGGGGGTGTAATTAAGGCTATACCTAACCCCTCCACCCCCAAGCCCTCCTAAGCACAAATCGTCTGGAAACAGGAAGAATATAACCTAAGCTACTGGCATCGGTGTGGCGAGGTTAACAGGATTCCGAGGCAGCTGCTTAAGGCTTGAAAGGAGAAAAGAGGGGGTCGGGTGGGAGTGGGGGTTAGTGGGGGTAGGTGAGAGGTGAAGTGGGGGTTGGTGTAGGGGGTCGGTTGGGGGTTAGTGGGTGGAGTAGGGTGGGAGTTAGTGAGAGGGGGTAGGTGGGTGGAGGTAGGGTGGGGGTTGGGTGGGGTGTAGGTGGAGGCAGATGGGAGAGGATCGACTGGTGGTAGACGGGTGGGGGTAGGTTGGAGGGGATCAATTGGGAGGAGGGGGTTCGGTGGAGACAGGGGGAAACGGTTGAGTGGGAGGGTGGGGGTGGGGAGGAAGACAAGGGGGGAGGGTGTAAGTAGGGGGAGGGCGTCGGATGGGGGCAAGATGGAGGTTGGGGGGGAGGTGGTGGGAGGGGGCCAGGTGGGAGGGGGTGAAGCTTGAGGGTCACCAGAGAATGAAATGCCAAGACGCCTCAGGGTCCGTCTTCTCGTGGACTTGGAAGGCTCTCACACCTCACAAAACATACCTCAATCTCCACACCTTTAACCTGTCATTTCTCTCTTAGTAACTGCATTCTTTATAACCGTATTTTCTCCCTTATTTACTTCATTTTAAATACGGCCACGTCTTATTTCCTTTCCTTGCTGTTACCTTAAGATTTTTACTAAGTCCCTGAGAAACCTTAGCAGCGAAGAAGACGGTATTTTGAACACTGACGAGGCCTTGGTAGTGACGGGGTTAATGAGGGATCTATGTAACTTCATCTCTGTCTCCACTATGCCGTACAAAATCGTCTGGAGGTGGAAGGAGAGTAAGAGGCGTCATCAGGGTGAAAGGGTTAACGTACTTCCCAAAAAGTACCCTATAGGCACAAAAGTATTACAATAAACCGGTGAGATGGATGTGCTTGGGAGCCCACACACACACACACACACACACACACACACACACACACACAATGGCCATATTTTAGTGAAAGCACAGAAATGATGAGGGAGATGAAAGGACGAAGGAAGGAGCAAGGAATAACAGAAAAAGTGGTGATAATGGCGAAGAAGGAAAGAAGGATGGAAAGGAGCGAAAGTGAAGGAGGAAGTAGAGTGCGGCAGAAATGCAAAGAGGAAGAAGAGGTCAGGGAATGAAGAGAACGAGATACAGGATAAAAAAATAAATGAAAAAAAGAAAGAAACAAAGGTAGACGGCGATGGAAGCTAAGAAAATACGTAAATGGATCACTGATGGAAAAAGGGTGGGTACGGGCGGGGAAAAATTCAAGGCCAATGAAGGAGGTAGGAAAAGGAAAAAAATGGGGGGAGGGGGGAGGAGGAGAGAAGGAACGAGACAGGGAAAAATGGATGGAAAGTAGGAAAAAAAGGTGAGAAAAGGTAGAAAGACTGTAGGAACGATAATGGGAAGAAAGGAAGGAGAGGGAAGGAGGGAGACGGAAAGGTGAGGAAGGGGGAGAGGAGAAAGGAGACTTGAATGGGGGAGGGAAGGGTGAAAGAAGAGGGCGAGATAGGAGAGGAGGAAGGGAGGGGTGGGGTGAAAAGGAGTGATAGAAATAGGGGAGGGGAGGGGTGGGGTGAAAAGGAGTGATAGAAATAGGGGAGGGGAGGGGTGGGGTGAAAAGGAGTGATAGGAGTAGGGGAGGGGAGGGGTGAAAGAAAAGGGGGATATAGGAGAGGAAGAGGGGAGCGGTGGGGTGAAAAGAAAGGGGAGAGTGAAAGAAAAGGGGAAAGAGGGAGAGGAGGGGTTGAAGAGCGAGAGGGGAAAGGTGAAACAAGAGAGGGGAGACAGAAGCAGGAGGGGAGGGAAGGGGTGACAGACGTGAAAGAGGGGCGGGGTGAGGTTATGAGAGGGGGAGGGGCGGGGTGATAGAAAAGAGGGAGGGAAGGGGTGAAAGAAGAGGAGGAGGGGCGCCAGGAGAGGGGAAATGTGAAAGGAGTGGACTGGGGTGATACGAAAGGGGGAAAGAACGAGAAATGGGGGCGAAAGGTGAGAGATGGGAGGAAAGAAAAGAGGGATGGAGAGGGGAGGTAAGAGAGACGAGTGGGGAGAAAATGTAGTGGAGAGAGAGAGAAACAGAGAGAGAGAGAGAGAGAGAGAGAGAGAGGTAACGAAGGTTGACTAGGTAGATTTAGCAATGGCTGACCCTGCTCTCTCTCAAAGCAGCCATGTTCATTAAATCACAACCCCTTATCAGATACGTGTCCTTATCAACCGGATTTCCTAATAATGCCAGGTGAGCGGCGCGGTTTTCCGGATAGGTAAATACATGGAGGAGAAGGGACGGAGGGAGGGAGAGAATGGAGGAAAGGGATGGAGGGAGAGGAGGAGGAAAGTAGCAACAGCAGCAACAGCCCTGGCCACACCGTCCGTTGTTGTATGACTCTGGGGTGACTTCGCTAATCTCACCTGTCAACCAAAACGCTCTTCACTAAGGCGTTGGCGTAGGTTTGGTAGTCGTAGGTGTCTGAACAAAGCATCTTCCCTAATCTTGTACGGACGGCTGGATAATAACAGAAGGAACTGGGGATGGGAGGGGGCGTAGGTCCTCACTCGTTCACTCCACAGGGGCAACTGAAGCTCCAGGTCGCCTCAGCACCCCTTTTCCTGCGAGGGTCCCGTCAATACGGTTGCCAAAGCCGAGATTTCATATTGATCGCTAAACTCGCCCTCAAAAGACACCAGAACGTCGCTGGGCACCAATATATATAGAAAATCGTCCAAAAATTGAGACAAAATTCCTCAAACTTGGCACAGATTCGTAAAAAACTGGTAATAAATGGAAATAACGTCGATAACATGGCAACGTGACAGTCAAGCGCATGATCAGTGTCCCCCCCCGTTATGCTCCAGCCGGGGCTCCCTTTATCAGCTGATTGCGTCACGGTAGGGGGAGCTAAGACCCCTTCGCTTCCAGAACACACCCCCTCCACCACCCCCTCTCATGCCTGCGCATACTCCCTCGTCCCCTACACCCCTCCATTGCCCCCTTCCTCCCCTCAATCCCCCTTCCATTGGCTCTTCCAGGGAGGGGTTGCATCCATAAACTTTCTTCAGGACCGTATTGTAGGTGGCACTGGCTTCTTGAACGATTTGCATATCACACCATACCACTGTTATTTACTGTTTTCGAGTAACGATATAGTTTGCCTCAGGAACATACTCATATAACAGCGTAATTAAGGTGTAATGTGCTAAATAAATCGCTAAAAAAAAGGTGTTACAAGATCTTCAAGGGCACTTAGAAAATGACCCTGCGTATATTTAAGCTGTTATCATTAATTTACACAACCACTAAGCACTTCTTAAACAAATACAGTGAACAAAATCCAGAAAAAAAAAAAAATGATACCAGAGATTTTGCTTGAGGTGAGAATTGACTCAGACGCTTTGTGAATAAGGACTGGGTAGGACGCTTTGTGAATACCAGTTGTTATGCTCGTCGCGGGGCCTGTTGGGATGGCGACAGGAGCGACCCCCCTCCACATCCATAAATTAAAAAGAATGATAAGGCAGCTAAAATATTGTAATTAACACCTGTGAATGAGAAAGGTAAAGAAAAAAGTTCACACACACACACACACACACACACACACACACACTTTCAATACAGTCTCCGCACCTTAAAAAAAAAAAAAAAAAAAAAAAAAAACTGATGGTAGCTAGAAATAAAAATCCTAAGTGACAACCCCTTCAGCATGAGAACAAACTTTTTATTAATTTCCAAAATAAATAAAAACTCGGAAGACACATTTATTCAGCGTAGGAGAGTCTCGCGGTGGTGTGTGCTTGTATTATAGCGACCGGAATGCAAACGCCTGAAACGGGAGGAGGGGAAGCGGTACTATACACGTTCAAGCCATGTTTTAGCGGATTAGTACGGGCAATGATATGTGGGGAAGAGGAACACATTATTATTATTATTATTATTACTACTGGAGAAGTGACTCGCCCCCATTCAATATGGGTATACTGTAGGTATGAATGGCCTTTTTATTTCTTCCCCCCCCCTCTCTCTCTCTCTCGATCATGGCGGTTCATTAAATGTTCCTAACCCCTTCAGTACGAAATGTTCCCGTCACTGAATAAAGTCGGACGGAGGACGGAGGTAGCAAAAGTAAAATAAAAAAGAATTGGTGCCAAGGCACAGCAACCCCGGCAGTCATTTTAATGCTGACGTATAAACACAAGTGGATATCTAGTCAAAGATGCCACATATCAAATTTGGAGTAAATCGGATGAAAATTGACGATTTGACGCCCACTTGAAATTTTAGGCCCGACCCACCTGACATTGACCCCCCTGCCGCAAACTAGGGGGTGACCCCCCCTGATGTAATGGGGCATGTTGTTGGATGTAGATTTGAAAGATGCACCTTTAGGTTTTGGTTTCATCTGGATATTACCAATTTGAAAAGAGTTATGGCGAAAAAGATTTTTTTTTTTTTTTTTTTGGGGGGGGGCCTACAGACTGAGCTATAGCCCAAAATTTAATCAGGTCACAGCCCATCATCCTTATAATTTTAGTCAAAATCGCATCAGTAGTTTTCGCGTAAAGTTGTTAACTGACAGACAGGAAGAAACAGAAAAACTGAGTGAAAACAATACCCGTCCCCGAGCCCCACCGGGGCGGGGAAGGGTAATAAAGTGACTGCATCATCATCATTTACTGTACAATCAGCACTATGCCACTCCTTAAAAGATAGTAATAAATAAATTAGTTTTTTTCTCTAAAGTGTGAATAGTTATGACCAGGAAAATGAAGGTTTCATATTGCTGGGACGAGGAAGCACGTAGTTTGTGAGGCTAAAGTTATGTACGCCTCTAGTAAATCACAGACAAAATAATATAACTGTCCATCTTGAGTTTCATTCGTCTTCCTGGCTTCTTATGGCCTATGCATCACACACTTCATTTCTTTACTGCTTTTCTTATTATCCCTGTATCTCGTTTGTATAGTCACTGTTTAAGTTACGTAGATATTCACTGTTTCTTATATAATCTTACTGTGTTCCTTCTCTATCCCATTTTCTTTTACCTTTCGTGTTTACTTGTTTCTCCTTTATCCTTTTTCTTCCATCATTCTTATATTTTAACTGTTCCTTCTTCCCTTTCCTTCCATCTTCCTTATCTCCGCCACGTTTCTTCTTTATCCCCTTTTTTTCCATCTTTTTATTTATTTCTACAGTTTCTTCTTTATCCATTTTCTTCCATCCCTCTTATTTACTTTTCTGTTTCTTCTTCAGTCCTCCTCTTCCATCTGTAGTCTCCACTTCACCCTCCACCTCACGCATGAGCTCACGGATGGTCTGGGTATTTGTGTAGCCTAATCACAATGCTCTTCCTTAAGTTTTAAATGGCTGGAATTAATACCCACATTTTTAAAGTTCTTATTGTTGATATACAGCGCAATCTCAATTATTTTAAATGTCACGAAACTTTTCCTTCTTGAATATGATTTTTTCCCTTATTGTTCACCTCTCTCTCTCTCTTTCTTTCTCCCTCTCTCTCTTATGAATTCCTATATATTATCAATTCACTCTTATTCATCAATCTATCAATCATTCATCTACCCCCATATAATTTCAGTTCATTTGTATTCTATCTAATTATCTATCTTTTATAATTTCCCACATATTTTCACTTCATTTTTAATTCTCCTCACAGTCATTCCCACTCCTCTCTCTCTCTCTCTTCCTCCTCCTCCCTCTCTCTCTTCCTCTTCCTTCTTTTCTTATTCCCCTATTCGTCTTCCCTTATATAACTGATACCTCAATGCTATCATGTCCTACTCCTTTCTTCCTTGTTGCTTGCTTTCATCCTTAACCTCCTGCCACTTTCCTTACTTAGCCTTCCTTGTTTCTCTCTCTCTCTCTCAACACCCCAACTATCAACATTTCTCATAATCCTCCACGTTAAACATCAACATTACAACCTTTCATCAGCATTTCCAATCTTTATCAACATCAGCCACAAACATCTGTACCACTGGCGTCAACATTCATCATCATCAATCATCAACATTCATCATCATCATTTATTATCATCGTCAATCATCATCATCATCATCAACATTCACCACCGTCAATCATTATCAGTATCATCATACATCATCAACATTCATCATCATCAATCATCAACATTCTTCTTTTTCATCATCATCATCAACCACTAAAACTACCATCCAAAACACCAATTACCAGCGCGACATGCCCTCATCTACTACCATCACAACCACCACTACCACAGCTGCAATCAACCGACAATTACCACCATTACCAAAGTATTTCCTACCACAATTACCACAACACGAGTGCAATGCTACCCCACTTTCTCATTACCAACATTCCACCCTGCATCACTTAACACCACAAATCACAACTACCACTTTCACTACCATCATCATCATCCACCACCATTATCACTATCATCATCTGCCACTACTGCCACCATCACTACCATCACCTACTACCATTACCACCATCACTCACCACAACTATCACCACCTACCACCATTACCACCATCTGTCACAACCACTATCTTCACCTACCACCATCTGTCACCACTATCACCATCTATCATCATCATCACTATCACCATCAAGACTACCATTTGTATCTCTCATCGCGTGTCAAGGATAAAAAAATTAAACGCCATCACACACACACACACACACACACACACACACACACACACACACACACACACACACACACTACCATAAACACCGCAAATCGCTCACACCTGCGCCGAACAAGTGACCTCCCTTTTAATTACCTACCACCACCATCACCTACCACTACCTGTCTACCACAATCACTTCCATCTACCATTATACCATCAACATTACCGACCACTACCTATCTGTCTACCTGGGCTGTGAAGTGGGTGCCCAAAACAACCAGCTCCAACTCTCACTCTTTAGGCTTTCTCTACAATAAATTTTCCATGATGGGTCCTCACTGTCTTGCACATGCTCAAAACTCCCACCCCACAGCATAACAGGCACCGGCAGACGCTTCCATGTCACTGTTATAAGCATTTCGTCCCTTGTAATGTCGTGGTAAAGAAACTCACCTCTAGATTCTTGAAACATGAAATTATCCAGACACGTTCACTCAGCGGGAAATCTGTTCATCGTGGTGCCTGTTTACATTCTGTCCTTGTCGTTCTGTCAACATAAACGAAGAACAGGAGAACAACAAACAAGTCCTAAATGTGAAAAATAAAAGAACAGCAACAGCGACAAGAAATAAATCCGGAGGAGCTGTTGTTCGAAAGGCAACAGCTCCACATTACGTCCAAATCTTGTTTAGAAATTTCTTTACTGATGGTCGGGGTAGGAGTCGGGATTTTTTTTAGCGATTCCTACTCCAGCATCACCATAATTGCTTCCGACTCCACAACCCTGCTGTCTACCACTATCACTTTCAACTACCATTATACTATCAACATTTCCTACCACTACCTATCTACCACCATCACTCATCTACCTTTAACTATCAACATTATCTACCACTACCTGTCTGTCTACCACTGTCACTTTCATCTTCCATTAACAACTGCCGCAACCACCATCACCACCACCATTACTACTACTACTACCACTACTAAAACACCTGCGTCAACCTTGATGTACTGTGCGGTGACACCTGTATAACAACGTCACCCACACGCTCACCTCAGCACAACTACACCTGCATGGAAAATACTAAACTGAGAGAGAGAGAGAGAGAGAGAGAGAGAGAGAGAGAGAGAGAGAGAGAGAGAGAATCATCGTAAAGAGATGTTAAAGTCCAAATACGATACTTCCCCGGATTTACTGCCTCCATAAAATAATGTTTAATAATATACATCCCTTGAGTCAGAAAGGTCACTAAGAAACGCAACCTCCAAACACTTGGTGGGCAGGTAACCTTGTCCATCCCTAGCGAAAGAGCTGGGTGGAAAACTGAATGTGTGCAAGACTGACGAGAAATACAAGAGGCAAGTATGAGTATCGAAATAATAATCATAATGATGATGATGATAATAATAATAACAGTAATAATAATAATAATAATAATAATATAATAATAATGGTGGTAGTAGTAAGAGTAGTATTGGTATAATAATTATAATAAAAATAATAAATAATAAAAATAATAATAATAATAATAATAGCTACATCGAATCTTCAGGTGGGTAAGAGATAATGATGATGACGACGATGATGATGATGATGATGTGCCGCGTGTACTTAACGTGACCAGTAGCAGATGCGATGTACTACTTTGCTGATTCGGCAGAGATTAACACGAACAGCCAGAGTTTTCCATCATCACCTAATCCTGTGTTGCGTCATGAGGTGTGTAGGAGCCCGGGGCTTGGCAAGTTGGTCCTGACATTTAAGATGAGAGTGACTAGCCTCATTCATCCCGGAGTGGTATTACGTGAGCAGTAAACCCTAACCACCCCTTGGATATATATTTCTATTATTTATTTCTGTAAGATAAAATACTTTCGCAACAGACAGCACATATCCCACTATGATATCCTTTACCTACTGGGGATTTTCCTTTGTAAAAAAAAATAATAATAATTTTTAAAAAATCAAAAGGCGCGGGGCAAGTACAATTTCCCAGTGTGTTTACTGCCTTCAAAGCTGATAATGAAGCTAGTTATTAATGAAGGCATGATTAAACGACGCTGTACTTAACCCCTGGAATCGGGCCTTTATTTATGTATTTCTTTATTTAGAGGGATATTCTTACTATTTTTATACAATTTATCTTATGAGACATTTCTTGCACTCAAGGAATTCACGATCGCTTTATTTTATTCCTTCAATTATAAGTCTCTTCCGAACTAAATGAAAGCGACTGAAAGTATAAAAAGGAATAATAAAACGAAAATAGAAAAACGTCACTGGAATTAATGGCCTGGCGGGACCGAATCACACTCAATTGGTACATGAAGGAAGATACCTACTCAACGGTGCCTCAGCCAACAGCAAGGCATAACGGGATGCTGTTCAGGAAATCCATAAAGAAATCAGGGATATCTAGTATACCTCATGATTTAACACCCACATAAATAAATAAATTAATTAATAAATAAGTCCATAAACTGCGTCCCCAAGGCTCCCGGTGACAGGTAGGCTAATGAGCTTGACAAGGTGTGCTAGGAAGGAGTCGCCACGCTGTCTGTACGCGGAGAAAATGGGGTGTGGGTCTCGAGGGGACACCGTGGGATTTTGTAATGTTGGTCTTTTCCTGTTCTGAAAGCCCCTGATGTCACTGTTCCCTGGTATTTAGGTTTATTTTCCCTGATACTCTGGTTAGCTGATTATTCCTGGACAAACCAGTCGATACAGTAATTATTATTATTATTATTATTAGTAGTAGTAGTAGTAGTAGCAGTAGTAGTAGTAGTGGGGTGGTAGTAGCAGCAGTAGTAGTAGTAGTAGTATCACCATCGGCAATTAGTTCAAAAGACTGTACCTAAATTACCATAATTAACATTAACCACTTAATTCTCAGGCAAGTGATAGGATGATGATGATGATAAAAAAACAACAATCACAAGCGCAATAATACCTACTAAAAAAAGAAAAAAAAAATCGAAATACAAACTCTAAATCTTCACTCTAACTCTCTCCACCTTACTATGCTACCGATGCGAGGAGTAAACAGAGGAGTGAGATAACAGATGAGGGGCGAGATAACCACCTGCTCGCCTTACCTTCATCGTAAAAATGGGGTCAGCACTTGGGTCACATTCCTAGGTAAGTTACCCGGCCTATGGAGCCAAGAAATAGGTGTTCTTAGGTTTAATACAACTACAACTACTTACTACTACTACACTACTACTACTACTAATAATAATGGTGGTTTAATTTTCAGGTATGTTACTTATACAGTTACATCAGAAATATCTAACCAGTGATTAATAACCTTCTTACTGTTACTACCCCTCCTATAATAATAATAATAATAATAATAATAAAGACGACGTCAATTCACGTGTACAGCTGCGCAAAGTTTACCTCACACTCCGCCACATGCTTCTTTGTTTACATAAGCGGCCATCTTGCCTCGTCCGACTGCGCGCAATGGCTCTGACTTCGGCTGCACATTTTACACAAACAATGAAAATACGAATTAAATTCTCTGTTAAATTCAATAACAGTTTAAAACATTGAAATTCTGGATAATCTTCGCGCAGAGAAATATTACCTACAGTAGTTATATCATTCAGTGAGTTACTAGGGAGTCAAAATTATTATACTATATTTGGTAAAAACGACTTCCCCACAAGCTAAGGGGAGAGGTACTGTTATCAAGACACACACACACACACACACACACACACACACACACACACACACACACACACACTAATAAAAGCAAACAAAAAACCAAGGATAAGTGCATCAGATTATTAACGAAATGACACGAATACTAGTGACATTTTAGCGACGTGGGTGACCCTTTAATGGTACAAAACAAGGTTACAGTCAGACGTCACAGCAAGCATCCAATTAACCTCTAAATGACAGTTTATTTATTTTTTTTTTTTCCAATCTAAAGACGGAAGAATCTCATTTTTGCCTTAATAAAATATATATGGTGTCTAAATAATAACGATGATGATGATGATAAAAATAATAATAATGATGATAATAATAATAAAACCAAATTCAACTCACGCCAGGATGTCATAGTACTTCTTGTTGGTCAGCGTGATGGGGGTCCTTCGTCCAGGGGTCAGGTTCCCGGGGGTACAAGCCCCGGGGGTCCTGCTGCCTGCTGACCCCGGGCCCCCTCCACCCCCTGCCCCCCTCCCTGCTGAACCCCCTCCCTGCTGACCTCCTCCTCCACCCCCACCACCTCCACGGTACCCTGCATTCACGGTCTGTCCTCCTTGTTTATTCATGTTGATTATCCTGCTTCCTTCCTTGTTTACTTGCTTTTGTTTATTTCTTGCTTGTGGGCCTTGTTTTTGTCGTTGTTTTTCTTGGTCCTTGCTTGACGGATCCTACTCCTGTTTTCTGTTTCTTGTTTGTCGTTGATGCTTTTTTTTCGTCCTTGCTTGATGACGTAATTAGATTGTTTTTGCTGCTGCTTACTGTTTGTTTCTTTCTTATCTTTAACTGTGTCGCAAAAAGGACAATATGAGAGGAACGCGTGCTTAGTGTTGTCTTTTTTGCTACTCTCTAAACTAATCCTTTTTTCTTCTTTCTAAATTTTCTTACTATACAATTAACTCAAAATATTTACAACAGTCAGTCTATCAATCTTCTTCCTTTTCTCGAATTCAATTTTTTCTTGAAGTCGATTTTCTATACTAGTATTAAAGTCTTCTACAGTTTCTCAACTTCCTTTTTTCTTACTTATTTTCTTGGTCTATATTCTTTTTCCAGTCTTCCTCTCTTTCACGACTTCTATTATTTTTATGTATTTCTATTTTTCTGAGTTATTTCTTTGCCAGCAGTCTATTTCCTTGTCCTTTTCCAGTCTTTCAGTAGAACAATTCACAGCGATAACACTACCATTACCGTGCGTTTATTCCAGTGTTTACTTTCCAATGACAAACCCTGTAAATAAACCATAATAAAGAGATAACGAGGTAAGCTTATCAAATCCTTATCTTTATTCCCTTCACTCACGATAAGATATATTCCTCCTCCTGCTTACTGACACTTTTTATTCAGATTTAGACTTTTACGAATATTAGGTTAGAAAGTCTGAATTTCCCCCCCTTCCCTACTAGAAGTCTTAACTAACCCCGTCCCTACTAGAAAAGTCTTAATTAATCCCTTCCCTACTAGAAAAGTCTTAATTAACCCATTCCCTACCAGAAGTCTTAATATATCCCCTTCCATACTAGAAAAGTCTTAATTTAACCCCTTCCCTACTAGCAAAGTCTGAATCTAATCCCATCCCTACTAAAAAAAAAAAACTCTTAACCCTTTTCCTACTAGAAAAGTCTTAAATTAACCCCTTCCCTACTTGAAAAGTCTTAATTAACCACCGTTCCCTAACTACAAACTCTTCCTAAACTAAATCGTCTGGTAGAGGCAAAGGTAAACTATAAATGAACCTCAAGGGATTATGATAACACGATAACCTTACGTCTCAATGTTCTCTTGGTCCTGGAAGTCTCCCTGGTATATCTTTCGTAGTTTGTATATCACACTTTACCCCTCTCCTCGTCGGGACAAGTCTAGTATTCTTATTTCAGTTGTAAGGTCATTGGATGGATGAGATTAAGCATTCTGTCACACCTCCTCCCCTCCCCTCACCTCTCTCCCATTTTTCCCCCCGACTCCTGGCCGCCTGCCCGTCTGTGCCATACACTATCTGTCTTGCTTATTCTGTTTTGGTACACACACACTAAAACACACATACACACACACACACACACACAGTCACACATACACACGTCAAAAACATGCAAAGATATATAAACACATACACATACGCACACTCACATACCGTACATATATATACAAACACACATACAGGCTCCCTCACACACACACACACACACACACACACACCGCCTCCGATTCTATTTGCACAGAGTAAAGCCTTCCGTGTAAATCTGGTAATTCTTTGCACTGCACAAGAACACGTAGCGGTAATCATTTTCCGACTCATAAAATAATCTCCGGGACTGTTTAACTTTTGGCCTCCATCCCTTCACTACGAGGATGTATTTAATTTATTCTTGATTTATTTTTGCTACAGACAGACGATTTTATTCAGCTTACCGGAGCGCCCCCCCCCTTCAAAGTAAAGGGGTTAAAAATAATCTTCAGTAAATTCTTAGGTTAAAAGACTTTACTTCTGCTAACGCCAGACGATTTTATTCACCACTACCACCACAAACCACACCACCACCACCACAAACCACACCACCACCACCACCACCACAAACCACATCACTTCCACTACTAAAATAAATAAATACATAAAAATAAACAGCCCTACGCAAGACTCCTCGTCCTACAGTGGTTGGGAAGAGTTAGAGGTAAACACAGGTATCACATCAAAATTCTTGAAAGGTTAGACTACGATGCATTAAGGTCCTATGCCACGTGTCTGTCAACCTAAAAACCACCCTCTTGGAATCCTAACTGTTCTCTCTCTCTCTCTCTCTCTCTCTCTCTCCATATTCAAGGCTGTCATTCCCATCCCCTTTAGGCTTTTTTTTTCTTAATCTTCCTTTCATTGGCTCTTTTCTTGTTTCCTCTCTTTTCTCTTCTTCGACTGACTCTTTTTCTAGCCCTCCTCCCCTTCCCTCTTTCTCTCCCTTTCAATAATATAACTTTTTTCTCGCCTTCAACTTCCATTCCTCTCTCTCTCTCTCTCTCGGGCCTTCCACCGGGGTACTCTCGCAATCCAGTGCCCTTCATACCAAGCTTTCTACTCCCCACATTCCTCTTGCACCCTCTGAACTTTCTTCCCTCCCCCCTCCTCTCTCTCTCCCCTCTCCTCTCCTCCAACACTCCAAACCTATCCTTCTCCACCCCTATCTCATCACCTCCCTTCATCCTCTTCTCCCATCCTCCTCACCCCCCACATAATTCACATCTTCATCTCTCCCCTTCTTATTTCTCCTCCTCCTTTCTCACATTCTTACCCTCCGTCTTCCTCCCTCTAACAGTGCATCTCTACTCCCATCTCTACTCCCTCCCCACTTTCTCTCACCCACTCAACATTTCTCCTCCTCCATCTTATCTCCCTCCCGTCTTCCTGTTCCTCCTACTTCCCCATTTTCTCCTTCCTCCCTTCCACTCAGTCTTCTTCCTCATCTTTTTCATCTCCCATTCACACTTCATCACCTCGGCCTCCCCTTCTCCCCTCTTCTCTGCTCCCTCCTCCCCCTTTTGGCACCCTCCTCCCTCCATTCACTGCTCCTCTTCCTTTCTATTCTCCTCCCGCCCCCTTTCCTTGCCTCCTCTCTCGATATCCTCCTCCTTTCCCCTTCCCATTCAATATTCCTCCATTTTGTTTACCTTCTCCCCCTCCCCCCCTCCCCTCCCACATTGCAAGCCTCCTCCTCCCCTCCTAGTATCCTTCTCCACCTTCAATCCCTCCCCCTCCCCCTCCCCTCATCTACTATTCATTATTCCTCCTCCGTTTTCTTCCCCTCCCGTCCGTCCCTCCCTCCCCTCCTAGTATCCTCCTCCTCTCTCTCCCCCCGTCCCCTTCCTTCCTTTCCTCCCCCTCCATTCAGTATTCTTCCACTGATCTTTCACCTTCCCTCCCTCCCTCCCCTCCCTCTTACCTCTTCTCTCCCTCCCCCCTCTCTCCTCTCCCTTCAAGCACCCTTCCTCCCCCCTTCCTCCTCCCTCTCCTCCGTCCCCATGCAACATTCCTCCTCCATCTTCTTCACCTTCCCTCCCTCCTATCCCTCCCTCCCACACTGCCAGCCTCCCCCTCCCTCCCAGGTAACATTTTTTTTTTCACATATCCTTCACCTTCTCTCCCTTCTTCCCTTCTCCACCTGTACATCCCAACATCCTCCATCTTCCTCTTCATCTTCCTCCTCCCATCCAATATTCCTCCTCCACTTCCATTCCTTTCCTCAAATTTATCCATCCTCTCCTGTCCTTTCCAGAATCTTTCCCCTGTCTTCCCCCCTCCTCTTCCATTTTATCTTCCTCTACTTATATTTCACCTTTCCCTCCCTTCTCCCCACCCTCCAGGACCGTCTTTCCTCCCTCCTCTCCCTCCAATCCCTCCCAGCATCCTTCCTCTCCCCTCCCTCCCTCACCCCCCTTTGGCGCCACCCCACCACCCAAACAGGTTTTTTGTGGCTGGTGCGTGGTCTTGTAAACACCATCCGCTCCCCACCACACCACCACAATCCTACCACACCACCACAATTACAACGATTACCCCCTACCACAACTGCCAATCAACCTCTACCACACCTGATGCCACAAAATACACACCTATAATCAAACACCTACACCTATAATAGCACACACACACACACACACACACACACACACATGCCTACCACAACTACCAATCAACCACAACAACAATGACACATCTGCTACCACAACAAAAATACAACTAACAATTCATCATAACACACCATCCACAACCACACTCATCATCCACAACCACCACTACAACCACACTCATCAACCACAACCACCACTACAACCACACTCATCAACCACAACCACCACTACAACCACAATCCATCATAACACACCATCCACAACCACAACTACCACACCACCACCACAACAACAACAACCCTAACCCATCTCACACCAGCCACGAGTCCACCACAGCACACTACCACAACTACCACACGCCATGGACACCCGCCAACCACAACTGTCATACTGGCACCACAATTACCCATCATATCAACCGCCAATTACCACAAACCCCTTC
This sequence comes from Coenobita brevimanus, assembly GCF_032717465.1. Taxonomy (NCBI): domain Eukaryota; kingdom Metazoa; phylum Arthropoda; class Malacostraca; order Decapoda; family Coenobitidae; genus Coenobita; species Coenobita brevimanus. The sequence goes on along the minus strand of NC_137013.1, from coordinate 40,020,152 downwards.
ACCACGAGGACGTCATTACCTCGACCTTGAAGAGAGAATTAAGTTTTGGAGAGACTAAGCTCGAGGATGAGAGAGACTTCAATATTTTTTTTTAAACAAGAAAGATTTTTTCGTGAGTTAAATAAAATCGTCTGGAGGCACTAATAGTGATAAAAAAATAAAATAAAATAAGTCGCTGGTATGAAGGAGTTACGACTAGAGGTACCAATATTAATAAAGATAAATAAAATAAATACATCACATAAGTCGCTGGCTTGAAGGAGTTATAAAATAAATACATAAAATAAGTCGCTGGATGGAAGGAGTTAAGGAATATAAAAATTATTTACGTCTACAAATCGCTAATTCAAATATCTTAAGGGATATTTTAAGTAGTCCCTTCAGGCCGAGGACGTCTTTTCTAACTCAATATCGTCAGGTGTTAAAATAAATAAATAAATAAATAATGAGAAATAAATAGAAACTAAGACCAAATTCAAACTATCGACGCTAAATCACAACTACCACCATCACAACCACAACTACAACCATCCATCTCAACAACTGCCATCACAACCACTACCCAACAACCACCATAAAAACCACAACTACAACCATCCATCTCAACAACTAACATCACAACCATTACCCAAAAACACCATCACAACCACAACTACAACCATCCATCTCAACAACTACCAACACAACCACTACACAAAAAAATACCATCACATCCACAACCACATTAACCACCACCATCAAAACCACCACCATCACAACCACAACCACCAAAACCACCACCATCACAACCACAACCACCAAAACCACCACCATCACAACCACAACCACCATCACAACCACAACCACATGAACCACCACCACCACTACCACCACCAAACAACCACCACAGGTACAGCCATCACAACCACAGGCATCTCAACTGCGTCACCACTCTCGTACTTAATATTGTAAACAGTCCACGCTGCCAACCTGCCAACTCACCACAACAACCACCACTACCACAACTACACCATCGCCACAACTACCACTATCATCACGACAACCACCACTACCACAACTACACCATCGCCACAACTACCACTATCATCACGACAACCACCACTGCCACAACTACCAACATTACCACAACTACCACCGTCACCACAACTACCATCACCATAACTACCACTATCACCACATCTACCACCCACTACCATAATCTCAAAATTACGATCTTAACCTCCACACTACTACCACAACTACCATCTACTCCACATAACAACACACAACCACAACTACCATCCACCAACACTACAGCTACCACCACACAACCACACCACCACCACAGCTACCACGTCCAGGCCTAACACCACCTCTCACCACCCAACCTACTCAACTCTTGGCCAATTCCTTTATATATTACGGATAACATTCAGACGATTTTCTCAGAGTTAGGCAGACCTCTTGAAGTGAAGGGGTTAATGAAGGCTGAATCTAACCCCTCCAGTTCCACAACCCTCCCAGAGCTGAATAAAACCGTCTGTAAGGAGCAGGAAGGGGGTTTAATAAGAGGTCATTGTAGTGAAGGGATGACATGTTAATATCCCAGTTAATAAGCATCATAATTACCCTCTCTCTCTCTCTCTCTCTCACACACACACACACACACACACACACACACACACAAACGGACACACACACACTCGAGGAGACCCAAGGACGGCTATTTGCTATATTTATAATTCTGTAAAAATAACTAATAAAAAATAAATGAGCATACCAGGCATAAGTACTTGTTAACATTTACTTAAGAACGTAAATAGGAGACCTGAATATTGATGGAGAAAAATATAACCTTAACTGAAAGAATGTATGAACTTTAGATGTGGTTTTTAGTTAAGCATACATGTTTCCATAGACGCGCACACACACGCACACAAAAATAGACACACACACACACAGACACATACAAAATACACACACACACATACAAAATACAGACACATACATAGACAGAGACACAGACACACACAAAATAAACACACACACACACAAAATACAGACACACAAAGACACAGACACACACACACACAAAATAAACACACACACACCACCTTAAAAATACCACATGACCACACCACACAAAAATACTCCTCTCCACAACACCACAAGCAGATAACACTGATGGGTAGTCTCTCCACCTTATCACTTACAAGAGATAACAGATAACACATGCAATACTTTGGGGGATATATATATTTTTTTATCTATACTGCCTACACATATGCTTGTTGTTGTTGTTGTTGTTGTTTTTTGGGAGGGTGTCGTTGTGCCAACGTGTGTTTTTCATCCTTTGTTTCCTTTTCTTTTTCGTTTTTATTTTATTTATTTATTTATTTTTTTTAGGGAAGGTCATTTTGCTACTTTCTTGTCCCTACGTGAGTTTGTTGTTCTTGTTGTTATTATTATTCTTGCTGTTGTTTTCTTCTGCGATGCTCTGACAATTTCCTACGTCCACTTGTGTTTTTTTTATTAATATTATATTACTACTGCTCTTGTTGTCATTATTCAACGCTTTTATATTACACTACATCTCGTGTGTACTTCTGATGTTGTGTGTGTATTTCTTGATGTTATGTGTGTACTTCTTGATGTTGTGTGTGTATTTCTTGATGTTATGTGTGTACTTCTTGATGTTGTGTGTGTATTTCTTGATGTTATGTGTGTACTTCTGATGTTGTGTGTGTATTTCTTAATGTTATGTGTGTACTTCTTGATGTTGTGTGTGTATTTCTTGATGTTATGTGTGTACTTCTTGATGTTGTGTGTGTATTTCTTGATGTTATGTGTGTACTCCTGATGTTGTGTGTGTATTTCTTGATGTTATGTGTGTACTTCTTGATGTTGTGTGTATACTTTTTGAGACTTACATCCACGTGTATATGTTTGTTTACTGTTGTTGTTGTTGTTGTTTTGGGATATGATGGGACTTTCCTATCTCTAAGTGTACCTGTTGTTTTTGTTGTTGCTGTTGCTGTTGATCTTTTGCGTTTCTGTTTTCGCGGATAAAGTTCTCAAGCGGATCTACGCACTGAAGGAGACGTGGATCCGGTACTACACACACACACAAGATCAACCCACTATAACCTATCCCATTCTCTGCGACTTTGTACCCTCCTCTCTCTCTCTCTCTCTCTCTCTCTCTCTCTCTCTCTCTCTCTCTCAAAAACCATTCATTACGACCGAGCTCTCCTGAATATCATCGCAGGCACGAGCAATAATAATAATAATAACAGTAAAATAACAAATAATAATAATAATAATAATAATAATAATAGTGGCAGTAGCTGTAGTAGTAGTAGTAGTAGTAACAGTAGTAGTTGCAGTAGTAGTAGTAGTAGTAGTAGTGGTGGTAACAAAAATAATAATAATAATAATAATAATAATAATAATAATAATAACAAACATCGCAGAGGCATTTACCAACATCTCTACCGCCACAGATAACAAGGCAACAATCACGATAACACTTGATAACACATAACACTCCTGGACCCCCTTGCCTCCTTCACCCTATCTTATATATTGTACTTGAAGCGACTGATTTTGGTGGTGGTGACTGATCGTGTGTGTGTGTGTGTGTGTGTGTGTGTGTGTGTGTGTGTGTGTGTGTGTGTGTGTGTGTGGCCTAATACTTCTCTACATGCAAAACACACACAAAAGTAAACTGAATTCACTATTTTTTTTTTCTTACAATAAATAGGCGACATTAAAACACACAAACACAACCACCACCCCAACGCAAACACCACACAACCCCACACAAATGTACACAGGCGCCTCAGAGTACACACACACGTACACAAACAAAGACGGTTCCTCATTCCACTCCTACCACACACACACACACACACACACACACACACACACACACAAAGACTTAATGGTGGCTAAATTAATGGGGTTAATGGGAGTGGGGGTGAAGGGAGGGGGGGGGAAGGGTTTAGAACAAGGGGGTAAGGGGAAAGGGGGGGGAAAGAGTTTAAGGGGGAGGGGGGAAGAGAAATAAGGGGGAGGTAGGACATATGACGTAGGTAAGGAGAGAGAGAGAGAGAGAGAGAGAGAGAGAGAGAGAGAGAGAGAGAGAGAGAGGAAATGGGTCAGGAAGGGGAGGGAGAACGAGAAAAAGGGAGCGAATACAGAGAATTAAGAGGGAGGAATGAGGAAAGAAGAGTGCCAAAGGATGACGATGAATGGATGGGGAGAAAGAGTAATGAAAGGAAGAACAGAGGAGGGAGGAAGGGGTGAAGGAAGGAGGGAGATGGTAAATATGGAAGGAAAATGGGAGAAGAAATGGATGGGGGGGAAATGAATTGGGAAGAAGGAGTGTGAGGGAAATGAAGAGGAGTAGGAGAGATGGGTGGAGGGGAGGAGGGGGTGAAAATCAAAAAGGAGAGAAGGAAGAGAATGAATGTCGGGAGGGAGAATGATGAGAGGAAGAAATATGAAAGGGGTGGAAGGAGTTAATGTAATGTGGAGACGGGAGGAGGAAAGAAGAAAAAGAAAAGAGAAAAAAAAAATTACAGAGAAAAATATAGAATTAATGGTAGAAGTTGAAAAGATAAGACGAGAAAAGAAGATATGAGAGGAGAGGAGAGGAGAGGAGAGGAGAGGAGAGGAGAGGAGAGGAGAGGAGAGGAGAGGAGAGGAGAGGAGAGCAGAGGGGAGGGGAGGGGAGGGGAGGGGAGGGGAGAGGGTCACATGAGTAAAAGAATGTGATGCTCATGTGACAGTCCCGACTCTGCCCGTCTCTCCTTCCCCCCCTTCCTTCCTCTCCCCCTTATCTTCCCTCCTTCCTCCCTCTGCCCGCCTCTCTTCCACCCTTCCTTCTCTCACCTCTTCTCCACCTTTCCTTCTGTCCTTCTCTCGCTCTCCCTCGCCCTCATCTATTTTTCCACCTCTCTCCTCTTCTCACCCATTCCCCCCTCCCCTCTCTCTCTCTCTCTCCAGCTCTTCCTCCCCTCTCCCTCCTCCTCTTTAATCAACTTATCCCTTTTGTTTATACTGGCCGCTCTCCCATCCCATCCCTCTCTCTCTCTCTCTCTCTCTCTCTTATTCATTTTCTTTTCCTTCTTCAATACATATACTGTTATATTTTTCATCAATACAAAAGTCATTCATTTACTTCACATTCTCTTACTCTGTGTCCTTCTCCTTTTCCTCTACCAGTCATATCCTCTCCCTTGCTTCCTTATTCCTCCTCTTCCTCATTTTTCCCTCCTCTTCCTCTTCTTTAATAAACTTCTCTATTTTGTTTACACTCACCCTACCCCCCTGCTCACCTCTCTCTCTCTCTCTCTCTCTCTCTCTCTCTCTCTCTCTCTCTCGCCATATATAAACTGATAAAGATCGCGACACCAAAGTTTTTTTTATCGACATTCTTTTCTTCCTTTTTTTTTTCTTCACCAGATTAACCTAGAAAGTAGGATATCTTTAGCGTAGTTCAGTTTTGTGGACACCGATATATAACCCTTAAATAAAATAAACACACACACACACAAAAGGGGCAAAAACATAATGGCTCAATGGAAAAATTATTCACACACACACACACACACACACACACACACACACACACACACACACACACACACACACACTAAATTGACCTAAAAATATACACAAACCAAGGGAAGCTAAGTCAATGCTGCTTTGGTGTGAGATATGTAAGTAAACAACATAAATATACACACACATACACACAGACATACATACACAGATACACATATATACATACACAGATACACACATACATACATATATACACAAAAAAAGGGTGACCAAAAGCCATCATGTGTGTTGCGTAAGGGAATGGTAAGCAGGTCAAGGTGTGTGTGTGTGTGTGTGAGATATGGGGGCTACCTCACTTTCATATATAGTGACGATTCATTCTCTCTCTCTCTCTCGCTCTCTCTCTCTCTCTCTGGTCGTGATTGCACTTTCGGTGTCGTCTGTATATTTATGTAACTCCTTCTCCCTTCCATTATTCAATTCCTCTCTCTCTCTCTGTCATTCTATCTTGTCTTTCGTAATCCTGTCTTGTTTGCTCCATCCTGCTTCAAATTCTCTCTCTCTCTCTCTCTCATTCCTTCGCAGTAAGACGCTCCCCTTAGGTTTAATAAAAAAAAATCTTCCCGTGATAACAAGTACAGAATCTAAACACGCTATCGCAGTGAGGAAGATAAGAGATAAGAGAGGAGGAGTGCAGCCTACATTTCCTCTTGTCTTTCTGATAAACAATAAAAATGATCTTATTCTTTATTATTAAACAAAAAAAAAAAATTAGTGTTCTTTCATTTTCCTGCCGGGTACTATGTTTCGCTTTCCCCCCTCTCTCTCTCTCTCTCTCTCTCTCGTGACTGATGTAGTGTTAAAGGACGGTCAGCCTTCACCCCTCGTTAACCCCTTCATTTCGGTGACCTCTAATTGCAACTCTGCGGCTGTTACACCATTTCACTATTTACGAAGGTCAAGGAAGTTCCCCTACCACCTCCTCCTAAGCGATTTATCCTACTTATCTGGGTACTGAAAGTTTTATCTTACCCCTCCCCTTCTAACAGTCTCTCCAAACAAGGACCGTCAAGAAATAGTAAGAATGAACAAAAAATGCGTCATGGGTGTGAAGGGATTACAGAATGCAGTCAGCGAGAGTGAAAAGACCAACTGGATAGAGCGAGAATGACCGAAATATACTGGAAATCGCGAAAATGAACGGAGAAAGTGAAAAGAAAAAACAAATGAACGTAAAAACTGCAAATATATAGCAAAAAATGAACGGCACATCAAGTCAACTGAGTGAAGATTTGAGAGAGAGGAGTCTGCAACAGTATGGGAAGCGCTAACACGATCCAAAATTCCTCACGTATTTCAGAAATTATCGTCAAAAATAGTTAGTTTCCGGTCCCCTTCACGATTTAGGGTTTAGTAACTATTTTAAGAATTTTTGGATATTACGTAACACTTTTTCCTTAGCGATTTATTTATTTATTCTGTATCCTCCATCTCAGCATCTTTGTGTATGTTACTGATCCTTTATCGACATTTTTGTGATTTTTTTTGGGGGGTGGGGGATGGGGGGGGGGGATATGCAGAATAACTCGCTAAGGAAGTGGGGCTCAAGCCCCGTCCACACGGTGCCTAAAACAATGCTAGGAACACGCTAGATACATGCTTCCAAACACGTCACACACATTCTCGTTAACTTGCTGGACTAAAAAGCTTCCCAGTGCTGCAAACACGGCTCCACACAGCTGATGACAGCACGAGTCTCGAAACAAGTTGACGGGTTTGAACGTCCAAAGGAGATACTTGGAACATGTATGTAAGCACGTTCGAAGCAGTGTTTCGAACATGACTCAAAACCTGTATCAGGCTTGTGTGGACGGGGCATAAGAAGCCTCCACGTCAGGCGCAGTACGGTCCATAAACACTCAACCCCAAGCGACATATCTGAAGTGTTATTAATTTTTGACTCCGGCAGATAAGCATAATTTAGGTCGATATGGACCTTCTTATCTCTATTGTGTGTGTGTGTGTGTGTGTGTGTGTGGTGTGTGTGTGTGTGTGTGTGTGTGTGTGTGTGTGTGTGTTACCATATCAATCTAAGACACAGAAGCAGCACAAAAAAAAAAAGAAAAAAGAAAAAGAAAGCAACGATTAATCTATAACGACACATACTACGATCATAAACCTGTACAGGTGCGTCGCCATCTCTCGGGCAGGTGTAATTAAGCTTCGAACGCCACACCTTTGAATAAACCCAGCTCTGGACCTTCCTCCTTGCCTCTCCACATCCCTCCTTCCCTTCTCCAACTTTTATTCCATCAATTTTATCTATCCATCTATTTTATCTATCCATCCTTCAGCCTCCTCTCCTTCTCTTCTCCCCCTCTTACCCTTATTCTGACTTTTCCTTCTTCCCCTCTCCACCTCGTTGTCCCTCCTTTCTCCATCACTGTCTTCTCTCCCACTTCCACCTTCCATCCCTGCCTCACTTCCACCACCAGGCCTTCCCTCTTCCTCCTCTCCACCTAATTCTCTCTCTCCCTTCTTCCTTCCTCCATCACTGTCTTCCGTCCCTCCTCCGACTTTCCCCCCCTCCCATATCCTACCTCCACCACTATGCATTTCCTCTCTACCCCCCCCCTTCCAATATTTTTACATTCCCCTTATTCTCCATTCTCCTTCTCTTCTTTCTCCTCTCTCTCTCTCATCCACTCTTCAACATCTGACATCTCTATTCACTGTTACTCTCTTTTTTCCTAATCTTACCAGTTCTGTCTTTCCTCCTATTTCTTTCCCCTTTCTCTTCCCCTCCCCTCCCCACCTTCCTGTTCTCTGGCTCCAGTTACTTTTGAATTACTTTTATTGGAGTGCAAGTCTTCCTATTATTATTATTATGACAGCATCACTTACAAAAGACCCTCTATTCCAGGCTCTCTATTTCCTTCCCATCCTTTTTCCCTTCCCTCTCTACCACACTCTTTCCCTTCCTCATTCAACCGCGTTTCTCTTCCCTAAATCCTTCTTCCCCTCCCATTCCACCTCTCCTCTTCCTACCCCATCCACTCTTCCTTCCTCGCTCTTTACCTCAATCCCTTCCCCCTTCTCCACCTCCCTCCCTCACCCTTCCCTCCTTCTCTACCTCCCTCCCCACTTCCTTCTCTTGCCTCACTCACAAAGCCTCTGAGACCTTGTGGGTGGGGTGCGTCACGGCCTGTATGTTCTGTGAGTGATGGGTGAAGGAGAGTGGGGAGACGATGGCAAGAGGAAGAGTACAAAGTAGTTCAAAGCAAGGCAAAGAAACACACTATTGGTTCCCCCGCGGCTCTTTGTTACAGGATAGGTTATAACTAATGTACCTTCTCTACCCGTCAAAGGCAAGGAAAGGACAGCAGGGGGAGCAAGGGTGGGTAATAATGAAAATGGTAATGATAATACTGAGATAATAACGATGGTGCTCCGGTGATGGGGATGGGGAGAAGTAGATGCAGATAGAAGAGAAAGTATGAGGTAGGATGAAGACGACAGTATGTGGGGAAAAGATGGACTAAAGAGAAGACACGCCATGAATAACGAAGATACATGAGGTAATGAAGAGAGAGAGAGAGAGAGAGAGAGAGAGAGAGAGAGAGAGAGAGAGAGAGAGAGAGAGAGAGGTGAAAGGGAAGGGCTAGGGTTAGACTAGAAATATGGGAGGATAAACCCCAAGAGACGCGAGGGGGAGGATAGGGGACGAGAAGGAAAAGAGGAGAGGAAGGAGAAGAGAGGAGGAAGAGAAGAGGAAGGAGAGGAGAAATGGAGGGGGAACAGGAGAGGAAAAGAGGAGGGAGAGGAATAGAGGAGGAAGAAGAAAAGAGAAGAGGAGCACAAGAGGAGGGAGAAGAGAAAAGGAAGAGGAGTAAGAGGAGAGGAGGGGGATGAGAAGGGAAAGGGGAGGAGGAGAAAGGAAATAACTGGGGAACAATGAAGATGAGGGGAAAACAGAGGAGGGGGGGAGGAGAAAGCGAATAAAATGGTCCTTCTGAGCCTGTTAAAGAGAAGATAAGATGAAGGATAAGAAGAGTAACGCGAGGAGGTGGAAGAGGGAGTGGGAGAAGACGAGAGGAAGAGAAAGAGCACACAGGAAGTCAAGTTTAACAGGAGGCCTATTGCGCCATAACGAGGACAAGGAAGATGGGGAAGAGAAGAAATGGAAGAGGGAGAGGGAGAAGATGAAATGGAGGAGGAAGAAAAAGGAAATGGAGGAGAAAGAAGCGGGAGAAGAGGAAATGGAGGAGGAAGAAGCAGGAGAAAAGGAAACAGAGGAGGGGGAGGGGGAAATGGAAGAGGAAGAAGCGAGAGAAGAGGAATTGGATGAGTAAGACGATGGAGAAGAGGAAATGGAGGAGGAAGAAGAGGGAGAGGAGGAAATGGAGGAGGAAGAGAGACAACAGGAAATGGAGGGAGAAGAGGAGACGGAGAAGGAAGTCGGAGAAAAGGAAATGGGGGAACAAAAAGAGAAGGAAGAGGAAGAAGAAGGGAGAGGAAGAAATGGAAGGAGGACGAGGGAAAGGGGGGAGATGAAATAAGAGGGGAGGGAAGAAGGTGAGAAAGTGGGGTGAGGGGGTACACAGAATTGGCGGTACAATATATAGTAACATAAATAGTACTCTCTCTCTCTCACACACACACACACAGAATACCTTACTACACTATTTAGCACCACAAATACTTCTCTCACCGCCACACTTCACACCACACCACTTACTTATAAGGCTATTACTACAGCACTTAGCCATAAAAAAGGCACTCTCACCCACACACTACACCACACTTACAAGACCACACGACAGTATCTTTCAACAGTAACCTACTACTAATCTCTCTCTCTCTCTCTCCACCTTTCCCTCTTCCTCTACAAATCCACCTTCACAGTACTTATAAATCAATGTTTGCAACATCTCTATTGTACCAGCAAGAAATAACAATAATAGCAGTAGTAGTAGTAGTAGTAGTAGTAGTAGTAGTAATAATAATAATAATAATAATAATAATAACAATAATAATAGTAGTACAAAATAAAAGCAGTTTTGGCTGGTTGACCCATGCCTGGCAGACACCTAAAAATAAGACAAAGATAGCTAAGATGAAGGCCGGATGTCTTTGTTGGCAGCAAGAATAAAGCAGTGTCCTCGTACTGATGGGGTTAATAATAATAATAATAATAATTATTATTATTATTATTTTAGTAGTCATAGTACTAGTACTACTACCACTAGTACTACTACTACTAGTAGTAATAGCAGTGTTAGTAGTACTAGTACTAGCACTACTACAACTACTAAAACTAGCAGTAGTAGTAATAGCAATAGTAGATGTAGTAGTTGTAGCTGTAATAATACTACTAATACTAACACTACTAACAACAACAATAATAATAACACTAATAATAATAAACAAGAGGTTACTGGGCTGAAAACTGCCACCAAAACACAGACACAGCAGTTCAAAATTGGTAGCTATTACTACAAGTACACAGCTGGACACACACACACACACACAAATAAAAAACAATTATTAAGTACATTTTCTAGCACTTTTCTCCCTCTGTTCCTTCCCGCTTACTTATAACACTTCACAAATTACTTAGAAAATAACACTGCCAGGACACCACCACTACAGTACATGAAGGCAGTATTTCAGTACACAAGGCGGTATTTCAGTACTTCATATATTTTTCACAATTAATTTCAGTACTTTTCACAGCACTAGGGGTAGACAGCGGTAGATGATGCTGTACACCTACCACAACTACCACCATCGCCACTGATTACGTTGCCATAGTTACCAAAATACCCACTACCATCAGGGTCACTGTTCCACGTCCGCGTCGTTATGGCGACCAAAAATACGCACCACCACCACAATCACAGCTACCACAATCGGCGCCACAATCACCACAACTACCACAATCGCCACAACTACCACAATCGTCGCAGCCACCAAAACTAACCCCTGCGACTCTGGGCTGCGGTGTTCAAGTGTGTGTGTGTGTGTGTGTGTGTGGAGGGAGTCAGGGAGTGTGTGTGTGTGTGTGTGTGTGTGTGTGTACGTGTGTGTGTGTACCAGGGACGTCTAGGCTCCTCCCTCCCTCCCTCTAGTTCGTTCCGGCCAGACGCCTTCCTTTCCTCCCTCCCTCCCTCCCTTTCCTCCATGAAGGTAGAGAAATTTTACTAATATTAAGATCGGTAATGTGATAGAAATAAACCTCTGGCAGCTAGCTAGGAGGGGGAGGGGGGAAGGGGAGGGGAGAGGGAGGGGGAAACTGTCTCTGGCCCTGACCATTGGCGCCACACCTCCTCCCCCTCCCTCCCTCCCTCCCCTCCCTTATTAATCCCCTCCCTCCTCCTCCCCCCCCACCTTTACTTTGCATGTCTCATTCTCACTCTTGCTACACCCCTTCCCCTCCAATTCATCTTTTTCTCTCTTCCGCCTCTTTCCATCTTCCCCTCCCTTCTCTCTCTCTCTCTCTCTCTCTCTCTCTCTCTCTCTCTCTCTCTCTCTCTCTCTCTCTCTCCATTCTCTCACTTTTTCCTGCCGGCTTCGGTTGGGGGGGGGTTGGACGGCCTGTTTTTCTATCCTTGTCTTATTTCTAACCAACCGTATAACATCGAAGGAATATATGTCTCTCTCTCTCTCTCTCTCTCCATCCTCCCCTCTCCTCCACATCGCTAGGCCTATCAAGAAAATTAATTACATAGGCGGTAGGCATACGAGAGGGGAAGACCGAAAGAAAGGAACGCAGAATATGAAGAGAAGAACAGAACGAGGCGAAGACGGGGAATATCACACGAAAAGAACACAGAACAATGAGAACAAAGAACGAAACCGAGGAAGGCAGATCAGGTGGAGGGGGCACAGAATACAAATGAGAGAAGAATGGAAGATCAGAAGGAGGATTTGTGAGGAGCAGAAGTGATAAGAAGAGGTTGAGACGTAGGTGAGGGTACAAAAAAACTGACCGATTGATACCTGAGACGAAACGCACACGCACGCACGCAAACACACACACACACACACACACAAATACGAGAGAGAGAGAGAGAGAGAGAGAGAGAGAGAGAGAGGGGGGAGAGTTCACCCCCCCTTATCTCAGTCCATCAGCCTCAGAGCAAAGATCAGAAGAAAAAAAAACAAGCACACATCTCTTTTTTTTCCCTAGTGATAAGGAAAGCAATCAAAATAAAATCCCTTCAGCACGATGACAGTTCGCATTATATTCTTGTTGCCGATTTTATTCAATCTGAGAGAGAGAGAGAGAGAGAGAGAGAGAGAGAGAGAGAGAGAGAGAGAGAGAGAGTTAGGCGGCTCCTGTATGACTGACTAGACGATCAGAATAAGACAAGGATATCAGAGAGAGAGAGAGAGAAATACTCCTACACTCCATACACTTAAACTATTCTATTTTTTACTCTAGCTTGGCCCTTATTTCCGTCCTTTTTGCTATTTATTTCAAGTAGCTCAGTGGCAGAAAGACAATGCCCTACAGCTCCATATAACTTCCATGGCACTTCTTCGTGACTAGCACCATATTCTGGTGTTAATCGCTTGTTACAAATGGGCATTCAAGATGGAAAGATGGCAATTTTAGGCCGAGTTAAGGCAATAAGGGTATACGTACTAAACTCGTCTCTCCACCATCAATTCTGCGCTATAATAATAATAATAATAATAATAATAATAATAATAATAATAAATCGAATCAAACGATAACAGTACAAGATGCGCCTCCGTCCCCACCTCAGTCAAAGCTTCGGCTATGAAGTTCTTACGGAAAACGCCTTTGGGATCGCAGCATCTCAGGACGTAAAACAGAAACAGTCAAATCAAGAGAAAGACGAAGTAAACATGAGAACAGTGTAGTGGATGGTCTAAAACGTACATGGGGGAAACATGACGAGGAATGGATACAAGGACAGCAGAACACAACGCAGAGGTACGGTGTCACAGAACATCTAATTCCCTAGTGCTGCATACACATCAACACAATCATTTGGCCACGTGACATGAAGCTGGAGTCACTGATAAAGATATGAATAAACAAAGGAGAAGAATATTGAAAGCAGGTCGCATTTGTGGGAAAAAAATAAATAAATAAATAAAAGTAACGAAATCTAGAGAGAAATTTTTCGGTATAAGCAAGGATGACATTAATCTCGCAGTCAGAGGTGGGGTAGGATGACGGAATATCCCTAGAGGTAGCCGTCAATCAGGCTGCGACACGAGAAAGGGGGAGGGAATTTCCGGGGATATAAGTGTCTCTGATGTATTCCTGAGACTCTCTGAAGATCGGTTCTGTGCAGCCCGAAACGTCAGAGAAAATTAACAATGAATTCAATCTCTAACCTGCATCTCTCTCCCACCCAACACTTCCACTTGTAATGGATCACCTATACTACTACTATTACTATTATTATTATTACTCTTACTACTACTATTACCAATGATAATAATAATAATAATAATAATAATAATGAGCAACAATCCAAGACTACGGTGTTATACTGCGTTTACTCCTACTTGCCCTAAAATTGCCATCTCTCCATCTTGAATGCTAAGCTGTAATACCAGATTAATATCAGAAAAGGAGGCTAGTCATGAAGAAGTGCTATGGGAAGAATGCAGACCCATTTCACTACCTTTATCTGCAAATGACCTGTGTGAAATAAACAAAACGAAAATCTGGGCCAAGTTATGATGAAAAATAAATATACAGAGACAGAAGTGCTATGGAAAGGATGTAGAGCCATAGCAGAGTCCTATTCTGCAACTAAGCAAGGGGAAACTGACTGAAAAAAGGACGAAAATTTTGCCTAGTTAAGGTGAACGAACAGTAGGAAAAAAAAATCCAGTCAAAGGCGATGAGGAGACTAAGGAAATATTAAAAGAATGGTTAATAAGACAAGGATAGTCATGAGGAACCAACCCCTGGAAAAAAAAAAAAAACTGGCAACAGGCTGCCTGAAAAATACCGGCTGAGCTACAAGGTGCAATTACACCTTAACAATAAGACTAGGATAGCAGAGAGAACAAAGGAGGAGGAAACAGGGGAGGGGAGGGGAGGGGGAAGAAAGGAGAGAGGGGGGAGGGGGAGTGAAGGAGAGAGGGGGGAGTGGAGGAAAGAAAGGGAGAAGGGGAAGTGAGGAAAAGAGAAAGGGGAAGGGGGGAGAAGAGGGGCTGACTTATATTGTACTGCGCAGCTACACTGAACAGTAAGACAAGGATAGCAGTGGGAATAAAGGAGAAGACAGGGAGGGAGGGGATGCAGTGAAGGAAGGAGAGAAGAGAGAGAAAGAGGACAGGAAAGAGGGAGGAAAGAACAGGACTGGAGGGGAGAAAGAGAGAAGAGGAAGGGCGGGAGAAGAGAAGATATATGGGTGAGAACAAAAATGAAGGGAAGGGAGGAAGAAAGGTAGGGAAGAGGAAAGATGTTACGCAAGTGAATCGGTGAAGCGGAAGATGGAATAATAGAGAAGAGAGAAGGAGAGAGATGAAGAGATGGCAGGAGAGCACACAGGAGGGGCAGAGAGTGAGAGGAAAAGGAGAGAAAAGGAGACACATGGACACAGATGTGGACGAGAAAAATATAGGAAAAAAAAAAAAAAAAAAAAAAAAAAAGCGCGATTATTGTGATGATGATAAATAATAATAATAATAACAATAAAAAATAATAACTACACGTAAACAGCAGACAACAAGATCATCCAGGCCCATCCCATCTTACCCATCTCTCAAAGAAAAAAGAAAAAGAAAGACAAAAGAAAATCTAAGCCCGATCTTATTACAGGGCGCCTCTTCTTACGGCATCTAAAATTAGTGTAGGCGGCCTTGGGGTGTCTTGTTACTGAATAATTTTGCGGATGAGTGAATATTATGCTCTCTCTGACCTCACGCCTGACTGTAGTGTGTGGTTCTCTCTCTCTGTCCCTCCCTCTCTCTCTCTCTCTCAAACTACTTCTATCCCTGCATGCTTTACCCTCCAATCTCATCTCGTCTCAACCCCCTCTCCTCTCCTTACAATTATTTCTATCCCTATATATTTTGCCCTCTGATTCACCCCCCCTCCCCCCTCTCTCTCTCACACAGCTATATCTGTCTCTTCATATTTTATCCTCTGATGTCACTTGGTCTCAACCTCCCTCCTCTCTCTCCCTCTCTCTCTCTCACACACACACACGACTATTTTAATCCCCGAATGCTTTACCATCGATCTCATCTCACTCCCCCGCCTCCCTCTCTCTCTCTCTCTCTCTCTCTCACACACACACACACAACTATTTCTATCCCTGCCTGTTTTATCTTTCGATCTCCTCCCTCCCTCCCTCCCTCTCTCTCTCTCTCTCTCTCTCTCTCTCTCTCTCTCAACACACCGTACATTATTATATATCCCATTTCTCCCATCCCATGAAATTTCCTGTACTGCATGGCGACAATAATTCTCATCATTTCCATTTGACTTTGATAGGAGAGGCTGTTTGGCAATTCCCTCCTCTATCATCCTTATCTCAGTCTCACAGATTAGATACCACAGTCACAGCCGCAACAACAGGCGTCCTCTTAATGATCACTACGCCTGAATGCTTTTGAACTATGCCATCTTTCCTCACACACCGGTATGTACAGTCGCACCAAAAAGTATCAGTGCCCACTTGACGCGAGGCAATTTGAGACACCGGACGATGGGAACTGGAAACTAGACGAAGAATTTTCCACCCTCATACTAACTTATTAACGATGCTATATTATGGTTTCTTTGCGACATTTTCTGGTCCGTGTTGATATATTAAAATGATTATAGAGAAATCTTGTTGTGAATTCATAGGCTATATTGATCATTTTTATCATCGTGCCTTACCTGTGCGATACTTTTTTTTTTTTTTTTTGAGTGACTACACGATCATTACCGGGATGTGCAATTAACCTCTTCAACCCGTGGATGTAATTACTCTTGCTTAGGAAGGTTTTTTGGAGCTGGGGGGAGGGGTCCATACATCCTTCCCTAGTCCCTTCATTACCAGGGGGCATTTCTTTTCACAAACAATCTTCTTCAAGCCATCGATGCTCCAAATGGTGAACATAAGAACAAGAACACAAGGAGAGGATAACTTCAGTACGCCAGTTGGAGCATGCTAGACAGATCCTACGTGAGTGTGATTAAACAAGAATAAGACAAGGATAGCTACGAAGGCTCTCCCCCGCCCACCTGACCCTCCAGCCGAACCCACGACGAAAACGAAGTATAGAGAAACTGACGTGAAAACTTTATAGGAAAGTGCGAAAGGAGAAAAAAGACTATCGTGGTGAAGCAAGAAAAGGAAAAAGGATGAATTATTAACAAGATTTTTAATACCCAATCCTTACTTGCCATATACTTATTTAGCCTATGCTGAAACTCTCAACGGGAGGGGCAGCAAAAATATCACTAGGTATCTTATTCCATTCGTCCACTACACAAACTTATTCCATTCGTCCACTACACTAACTTATTCCATTCGTCCACAACACTAACTTATTCCATTCGTCCACTACACTCACTTACTCCATTCGTCCTACACTAACTTATTCCATTCGTCCACTACACTAGCTTATTCCATTCGTCCACTACACTAACTTATTCCATTCGTCCACTACTCTACTGCCAAACCAGTTTCTCTCAATCACATTAACCTCCTACGGATTTCACGCTCAATAACTCTAACGAAACCCCTATGGTCCCGCATTCACATTTTCTTACACCCAGCCTCTTTATCACAGCCCTTCTCAATCTCCCCCCAAATTCACAACCAAACTCATCATCTACACACCTTTCGCAACTCTCTCTCTCTCTTCATTTGAGTCTGTCACGCCGGCATTCCTAGCATAGCAAACATAATCACTGCATCAACGAGCTCCCCTTGCTGCTCCCTACCTACCTTTACGCAATCCTCTCTCCTCCTCATCCCTTAAAAGGCCTCCACAGCTCTACATTAAAGCCCCCTCCCCCCTCCGTCTCTCTCTCTCTCTCTCTCTCTCTCTCTCTCCAATCCACCTCCTCATTGCCCCAATCCTTTCTATTCACGCTTTCGTAACGCACTACTCTCACTCCACAAACCCTCCTCCTCCTCTCTATTTCACACTTCTTTCCTAACCCTCTTTTCTTCCATTTTTTAACTCCATCCTTCCTTTCTTTTCCTCCTTCTCTCTACACTTCTCTTCTACTTTCCTAACCCCTTCCCTTCTTTTTCTTCCTCTCCATTCTTTCTTCTTTCTCCTCCTCCTCTCTACTTTACACATCTTCTTTTCCTCTTCTATTCCTGTTCCCTATCGCTTTTTCCTTCCTTCTTACTATCCATGTTTCCTTTCTTCTCTTTTTTCTCCCTACTTTAGACTTGTTCCCCCCACCTTCCATATCCCCTTCCCCCCTCTCCTTCCCTCCTTCCTCCCATCTCCCCCTCCCCTCTACACTTCTCTCCCCTTCCTTTACGTTCCCTTTCCTAACCCTCTTCCCTTCCTTCTGCCATTCCTCCCTTCTCTCAATCCACAACACCCTGCGCCATGCTTTAAATTGGTTTCAAAACAAAGCCACGTGCCAGACGTAAACGAATGCACGTGACACCTAAAACCACCTCAAGAGACGTCGAGAGGGTGCTAGAATTTTCCTAGGTGCAGGGAACCCCAGAAATTGCTAGAAATACTGCTAATATCTCTAGAATATCCCTAACTAATGATAAAGTCTCTAGAATAAGTTAGATTTCACACAGCTGGCTTTCAGTCTGTAGGGACTATCTCTAAACTAATTTCTCCTAACTGGAAACTTAACCCACCTCATGTTTACCGATAACATTGCCTGAATTACCTTTGTGGCGCCAACAGTTCTCTTTAATACCAACACACACACACAATCCATTACGCAGCCCTCTCACACCACAACGCAAACATCTCACTCACACAACACAGACCAATCTTCAATATAACCTCAACAAAAATATTCTGGGGGCGCTCGGCTGATGTGTCCGGTTTTTCGCAGTCCATCAGGTCCACGTCCATATAATCCTTGGGCTACAACATCAAAAAAATAAATAAATAAATAAATTAAAAAAAAAAAAAATCAATTCCGTATTATCATATCCTTGGCTTTCCCGAGTATCTTTCTTCCTTGTGTTTCTCTAATCTACCATTTTTTTCCTTTCTCGCTGTTATCCTCCTTTCTCACGGTTAACTTCTCTTTAGCTTTCCCTCATTTCTTCCTTACCTTTGATCTTTCACTGCCCTAATCCCCTTTCCCCCCTACCTTTCCTCTTTAACTTTCCACCCTACTCCTTCCCTTCCTCCTCTCCATCCCATACCTCCCTGCTTCCTGCTCTCGTCTATCTATCTATCTATCGCCAGACGCCTTAATGCTAGCCACAAGAAAATCCTCCATAAATCACTCTGTCCTGCCGTCCAGTTGCCCTCTCTCGAACTCACAGGCACCAAAACAATGCCATGTGCCCCAGATGTAAACAGAAGCACGTGGCTGACACAACACACCCCTCCAAAGCCCGATAAGACTGGCTGGTATTAATCCCACGGCGCCTACACCAGCTGCATCGAGTCCGGTGAATTACTTCTCCGGTTTTGTTCATTTTAGTTTGTCTGATAATATACAAAAAAAAAAAAAAAAAAAAAAAAAAAAAAAAACACCCATCCAACATTCCTGTACTGTCACTGAACTCGGGGCCCAGGTACCCGAACACTTTTTCCTAAGCGATTTATTTTGTTACACCTTACTGTCCCTTCTGTGTTACATAAAAAATCCCTCCAGTATCTCCATCCTCTGCATCAATAACGTATACAAGGATGTTAACCACCCACAACCGAAAAATAAATCGCTACGGAAGAGGTGTTACGGAGCTTCCTTTAACCAACAATCAGTATTACGTCAGGAAGTGACCCGAACCATACCGCGGAACCAAACCCTTGTCTACCAAACGTTAACCCTTTCGTTCCAGTGGGTTTTCCAGAAGAGAATAAAACCGTCTGACATGAACCAGAATAAAACAAAAGACTATTATTTCACTGCTAGGAGGGTGAAGGCCAGTGACTCTATTAATCAATTTCCAGAAGATTCAGTAGTAATATTTTTCACCAGATTTATTACCAGAAATTCATGTCACTCGTCTCCTAAAACGGTAAACAGCACTGTATTTTTAACAAAGGGCTATAGAGAGTCATTTATATCCTGCTATCAGTACATGTAATAGCCACTGCCTCTATACTTGGAGGAGTAACTGTGATATCTTTATTGAAACGTTCCTTTTTTTTCCTCTTCCTTTCTTTTTCTTTTTTTTACTGCCTCACGTTTTAACACCCTCATCAATTTCTCCCTTCATAATATCACTTTTTTAACACCCTCATTAATTTCTCCCTTCATAATATCACTTTTTTAACACCCTCATCAATTTCTCCCTTCATAATATCACTTTTTTAACACCCTCATTAATTTCTCCCTTCATAATATCACTTTTTTAACACCCTCATTAATTTCTCCCTTCATAATATCACTTTCTCAACACCCTCATTAATTTCTCCCTTCATAATATCACTTTCTCAACACCCTCATTAATTTCTCCCTTCATAATATCACTTTCTCAACACCCTCATCAATTTCTCCCTTCATATTATCACTTTCTCAACACCCTCATCAATTTCTCCCTTCATATTATCACTTTCTCAACACCCTCACCAATTTTTCACTTTTTTTCTTAGTTCTCTCAACCCATTCACTACGATTGCTTATTCCTTTCATTCATTCTAGTTCTCTCCGGTGATTCTATGCAAGTCAGGAATTATGTCTGCCAGTAAAAGAGTTCATGGGAGTTGTATCCAATCCCTCCAGCTGAAAAGTCACCTCTAAATTTAACCTCTGCGTTGAATACAATTGTCTGTCGGTAGGAAGACTGACTCAGAATACAGTAGATTATCTGGCTGACGGGGTGAATATCAGACTCAATTACTTTTCCTTCATAATGATCACCGTTAAAAAAAAAAAAAAAAAAAAGCTATTGGCATTTTTACTCTCTCTCTCTCTCTCTCTCTACTGTAACTGTATTTCATCTGAGGTCAGCTACCGAACCCAGACCTTCTCGGAGGCATTCTGGCGAAGCACAAATGTAGAAAGAGCGTCTGTGGTGAGAGTGAGGAGTGTGAGAAAGGGTGTCTGTAGTGAGAGTGAGGAGTGTGAGAAAGGGTGTCTGTTCTGAGAGGGAGGAGTGTGAGAAACGGTGTCTGTGGTGAGAGTGAGGAGTGTGAGAAAGGGTGTCTGTGGTGAGAGTGAGGAGTGTGAGAAAGGGTGTCTGTAGTGAGAGTGAGGAGTGTGAGAAAGGGTGTCTGTAGTGAGAGTGAGGTGTGGGAAAGGGTGTCTGTGGTGAAAGTGAGGTGTGGGAATGGGTGTCTGTAGTGAGAGTGAGGAGTGTGGGAAATGGTGTCTGTGGTGAGAGTGAGGTGTGGGAAAGGGTGTCTGTGGTGAGAGTGAGCAGTGTGGAATTACAACTGTCGTATTGGTTTTGTTCATTTTACATAAGTCTGTCCATTTCATCGGTGTGGGCTGACTGGGTGCGACCATAGCAACTGTCTGCAAGCACATGACAAGCCAATAACTACCAGAGTCTATTCTCGATGTTCACTACAGCCTGATCATACACAGATCAAGAGGCGAACACATGATCACCGCAACACCAAACGTTCAACAGTCTCCTAGCAACATGAACAAGAAGAGAATATAACCACAATCAAAAGGAATTCTCCCCGGGTGGTGGTGGTATCATGCCTCAACAGTCGTGCTGCCCACGTGCTAGGCTAAAAGCAACAACGGAGATCAGACAGCAACAGCAAGTGCACGGTGTCATCAGTAGGGCGCGTCATACAAGTGCTTAAGAACTCGGTTGACTAACACTGTCCTCTCAATGATAGCTCAAGAGCAACAAACGCAGTATTTCATCATAACAAATAATGATAAGAGGTGATATCAATATTAATGGAGCCTCGAGTTTATCAGAGAACACACACACACACACACACACACACACACACACACACACACACACACACACACACACACACACACACACACAGCCTAATACCACTGAAGGCACATCACAAAACACTGCCGGACAAATATCATAGTAACATGCTTTGCGAACATTTCATTTTACACAATCACTCACCAAAAACCCAACAAATCCGTCCCAATAAGCCAAAAACAACTACCGTCGTGTGCCTATAAATACCAGCTTGCCATGTATACCAGCTTGCAACGTATACCAGCTTGCAATGAAGGCCTCAAGGCGTCAAGGAAGTGCCTGTTACCCTCTGCAACTCAAGGCCGTCTTACTTTGTTTTTGTTGCAGCCAAGTTTTTTTTTTCTTCCTGGGTACAAAGACTTTCTATATATTTCTAAAATGATAACAAATCTCATTCATTAACCATCTGAATAGCACATGACTATGGATGAAAATGGTAACAATAATTCAGGCCTCAAATGACATGAATACCATCAAAATCATCATCAGCACCACCTCTCCTACCACCACCATCATCATCAACACTACCTCTACTACCACCATCATCATCACCATCATCATCAACACTACCTCTACTACCACCATCATCAACACGCCTCTACTACCATCATCATCATCATCACAACCACCACCACAATCATCATTTTTTTTCCAATTTAGGATATTATAAGGAACCGAAATAAAAAAATATATACATAAAAAAGGTTACTTACATATTTTTCACACCTTACCTAAAACCAACATTCACACAGACACACCCAAACTGCGTCATTTCTAGGGTGGCAGGGAGAGGAGGGGTATTTTCCCTCTCCTCCCTTATGGGCCTCACCCTTGTACCGCCACCTCTCCCTTTTCCTCCCTCCCTCCACGCCACTGGGCTATCCCGCGTTCAGGAGTTGTTGCGTAGTTGGAAGGGGAGAGATGGAGTGTGTGTGTGTGTGTGTGTGTGTGTGTGTGTGAGAGAGAGAGAGAGAGAGAGAGAGAGAGATTTATGAAGGGGGGGGAGGAACCGTACGCAGTAGGGGGGAGTAAAAAAAAAAAAAAAAAAAGTTTAATGCTCGAACTTCACCCTTACGTCTCTCTCTCTCTCTCTCTCTCTCTCTCTCTCTCTCTCTCTCCATTTTATCTATCCATCCATCTATCTGTATGTCTGTCAGTATCAGTTTAAATAAGTCGTGTCTCCTACCTACTTATCTACCTATCCATCTATCTATCTATCTATCTGTCCAGTTATGCAATTCTTTCAGTTAGTCAGTCAGTGGAGGGAGCTGACACTACGACGACACACACACACACACACACACACACACATACACACACACAAAACGTCACATCAATATTAATGGTATACATGGCCTAGCTCTACCCCCCCCCCTCTCTCTCTCTCAGCATATTCCTTTTACTTCTCACAGACACGTTATACTTAAGCTTAATATGGTTTCACTCGTCTGGTATATTTTCCTACTATCTATCTATCCATCTATCTATTTATCCAACCATCTATCTACCTATCTAACCATCCATCCAACCATCCGTCCACCTATCTATTCGTACACCTCTCCTTACACATAACCTCCATACTACTATCTATCTACAGTATCTATTTATCTATCTATCTATCTATCCATCTATCCTCTACTTCCACTTATCCATCATTCATCTCTGTTTTTCTGGCACTGCGAGGGTGGCAGATATCCTGATAGATATATACTGATAGATAAGAGAAATTGTGGAAAATATGAGGTGATTCGAGGTATTTGGAGTAGTGGTGATGGTATGAAGGAAGTAAGGATGAAATGTACTGTAGTGTTGGTGGTGGTGGTGGTGGTAGTAGTAGTAGTAGTAGTAGTAGTAGTAGTAGTAGTTGTTGTTGTTGTTGTTGTTAATTAAAAATGTATCAATAATTACGATATAACTGCAGTAATATAGATTTAATGTTTCTTTCTTGCTTTTGAAAAACTTCAGGAATATGAGCAGATAATAGTATTTTGTACTTTTGATTTTAGTTTTAAAATGAATGGGAACTTCAACTAAAGCGACAAATTTGGCAGTATTTTGCATTAAAGTATTTGATTATTGCTCATCAAACCAGAAAAACAGATGATGCCATTTTATCGTTCCAGCCGCAGCAGCCTTCAGAATGTGGTAATTATTTCCTTATCAAACTTACGTTCATTTCTCGTCTTATTAACGAAAATTCAATACATATTAGATTTACCTGCCTTTATCTAACATTTATACCTGACAGCATTTTAGGACAATTTTCAAAAGAGCTCATGTAGCCTAATAATACATTTTCATGATTTTTAAAAGGTAGAGTTTATATTTCCACCGTCATAAATACGTGACTGTGCAATTCTATGACATTTATGACAAGGTTACAATCAATGCCACAAAATCATTTACGATACGCTTTCCTCCGACCCTCAGTGGCAGGAAGAAAATACGAAAACAGTGGTAGGTGAAAAAAATGATGATGGTAGTTTTTTAATTGCGGTCGTATTGGTTGTTGTGGTAGTAGTGGTAGGTGAGATAGTGATGATGGTAGATTCTGAATGTCCTCGTATCGGTAGTTGTGGTAGTAGTGGTGACAGTAGGAGGCAAACAGGGCAATAGTGGTTATAGGAATGGTGGTGATGGTATCGGCAATAGTGGTCGTTGAAAATGATGGTGGTAGTTCCTGTATGCTGTAGTACTGATAATCGTGGTAGTGGTGATAGGGACAAATGGGAAAATAGTGATGGTTACAGGAATGGTGGTAGGTGGTATCGGTAGTTGTGGTAGTTCCTGTCTGTAGTGTTGCCGATAATCGTGGTAGTGGTGATAGTAGGGGACAAATGGGTAAATAGTGGTGCTTATAGCAATGGTGGTGATGGTGGTGGGTGTGGTGGCTGGGAGGGATGTTGGTTGAGTACACAAGGACTATAGACACAGGTGACCATCACTTCTCTTCTCCCATCCCACTACCACAATTACCAACATTACTACCACAACTACCAACATTACTACCACTACTATCAGCATTACTACCATCACAACCAGCATTACTACCGCAACTACCAACATTATTACCACTACTATCAGCATTACTACCGCAACTACCAACATTATTACAACTACCAACATTACAACTACCAACATTACCAAAACCACCAGGATTACCACAACTACCAAAATTACTACCGCAACTACCAACATTACTGCCAATATTCTATTTACATTACTGAAACTACACTTCTAACACAACTACCAACACTGCTACATTCAGCTACCACTACCACTATCCTTACTACTACAACTATTTCTATTACTACCAATCACACACACACACACACACACAAAATGATATGGACAAGAGGATTCCATGCATTTCTCTCTCTCTCTCTCTCTCTCCCATCGTGACCTTTAAAATATTTCACATAAAAGGTACATGAAAATTAATCACTCTCTCTCTCTCTCTCTCTCTCTCTCTCTCTCTCACCCAGGCGATAACTCAGATAAAAACGATGATAAGACTAACCATACATATCAGTAAGGTTGATAACACTATAAAACAGCACAGTAAATTGACCCTTGCTGAAAACACACAGTAAAAATGGGGGAAAAGGAAACAGTTTAGAGTATATTTCACCAGAGGAGGAGGAGGAGGAGGAGGGGGAGGAGGAGGAGGAGGATGGAGGAGGGGGAAAGAGGAGGAGGAGGGGGGAAGAGGAGGAGAATAAAATAATAATAATACTGCAATACTATTATTATAATTATGACTATTATTACTATTATTATTATCATCATTATTACTATTGTTATTATTATTATTATTATTATTATGAAAAAGAAGAGAAAGAGGAAGAAGTGATGGAAAGAAGATAGGAGGAGGCGGAGGTTCAAGAGGCTCTAAAAGTTCCACCTCCACAACCTCCCTCCTACCACAACTACCACACTCACCACAACAACTACCACAACTTATTGCTTTGCCTTCTTTCACACACACACACACACACACACACACACACACACACACACACACACACACACACACACACACTTCAAGCCACTACCAATGCCACTACTACCACAACTACCATCATCACCACTGTAACAACCACAACCACCACCATTAATACCACACAAGGTCACATAACCTTTCTTTCACACCTTCATCTACAGTACCACAACTACCATCACTACCAATCATCACAAATTCCACAACCAATATTATATCTACCACAATCACCACAACAACCACTACAATCACTTTTAACCACAGCCATATAACCAAACCAGTCAAGAAAAAACAAACCACCACTACCACAATCAACCAACATTACCACCACTACCAAACAACCAACATTACCATCACTACCACAATCAACCACATGAACAACACTACCACACTGAACCAACATTACCACCACTACCACACTCTACACAACCAACCAACATTACCACTACCACCACTAGCAACAAAAACAATAACCGGCAACCACCATCTTCAGCAATATTGCCACATCGCCACCACCACCACCACCATCTACCACCACCGGAGCTACCACAATCCACACAACCACCATTACCACCATCACCAAAATTCTACAACCGACAACCAGGACTATATTCAGCACTACTACCAGAAAATCCACCACTATCACCAACTACCACTATTCACACAACCAACATTACCATACAACCAACCAACATCACCACCACAACCACCACTACCACCAACAAAAATATAACACCAACCAGCACTATATTCAGCATAATTACCACAACAACCACCATCGCCACCACCAGCAACCACAATCCACACAACCAACATTACCACCACAACATAACCACCATCACAAATACTTTCAAACCAGCAACCATCACTATATATAGCACTATTACCTCAACTACCACCACCACCACCACCACAACCGGCTTCCTCCTCTCTCTCTCTCCCTCCCTCTCCACGGAAATTTCCATTCTCTCTATGTTGTTGTTGTTAATAAGACTCTGCCACCACAGCAACACCACAATCACCACCACCGCAATCACTACCACACTCACCACCATTGCAATCATTACCACAATCACCAACACAATTACCACCACCGCAATCATCATCACTGCAATATCTACACTACTAGCATTATGACACTGCACCTAAAACCACCATTACTACTACTACTACTACTACTATTTATAATAATAATAATAATAATAATAATACCACCACCACCTACACGATCACCACCACCAATAATAATAATAATAATAATAATAATAACAACACACCCAAAGCTTCAATCAGCATGACATCCCCTCTTCTCACACTACATACACACTTAAGCATACACACGGGGAGGCCTTACTCTACACACACACACACACAAACACACACACACACACACGCACACATTACCACATTCCACCCATAATAGCCATTTCTTGAACCCATTTACCTGCATCATCATTAATTCTTGCTATCCATCACTACCCTAATTACCTGCCCCAGAAATAACACTAATTCCTCACAGCTCTTCCTACACCATCATTTTTTTTTTTTAATTTATAGAAAAATGGTGATTCCTAAAAGATTACTGTTAATATTTTCCATTGCTTTTCTTGGTGTAATATTAATTTCTTGAAGCAATTTTTCCATACCATCATTTTTCTCGCTAAACCATTAAACTCAGAAAGCCATTAATCTACACATAATTCTTCACTCCTGTCTGATATTACAATGATGGCGTATTGCGGTAAAATAAATCGCAGAGGGAAGGGTGCTAGGGAATGGCAAGAATACGATACAATATTCATGAGGGGCAGTTAAGTAGAAAGGGATCAGGTATTACAATCACGGTGTATGAAAGTAAACTAAATCGCAGAGGGACGGATGCTAGGGCATGACAAGAATACGATCTAACATACATGAAGGACAGTTTAGCAGAGCCGGATATGCCCCAGTGCAACCCTCTTTGTCAGGCGAGGTCAGACGGACTTCTCTTTGCAATACACACTCTCTCTGCCGGTTTTTCCTATGCAATACTCTCTCTCTCTCTCTCTCTCTCTCTCTCTGCTGGTTTTTCCTATGCAATACTCTCTCTCTGCCGGTTTTTCCTATGCAATACTCTCTCTCTGCTGGTTTTTCCTATGCAATACTCTCTCTCTCTCTCTCTCTCTCTCTCTCTCTCTCTGCTGGTTTTTCCTATGCAATACCCTCTCTCTCTGATGGTTTTTCCTATGCAATACTCTCTCTCACTCTCTCTGACGGACTTCCCTTTGCAATACTCTCTCTGCCGGTTTTTCCTATGGAGTACTCTCTCTCTCTGACGGCTTTTCCTATGCAATACCCTCTCTCTCTCTGACGGCTTTTCCTATGCAATACTCTCTCTCTCTGTCTGTCTGTCTCTCTCTCTGACGGTTTTCCCTATGCAATACACTGATCCTACAAACAGCTTGGGGGAGACGGTGGCTCAATCGGTAGAGAGGTGGCCTGCAGTCCCATCGGACCCAGGTTCGAATCCCGGCTGGGGCAGGGAACAGTTTAAGGATTTGAATTTCATTAAATCAGGCTTTACTGATCTACCAGAAGACCCGTCGACATGTCGTAAAAATACCCCCGCCAATACCAATACACCAGTCCTGTATGAGACAGCCCTAGCATGTATTCAATATGGACGGTGGGTGTTAGCGCCGAAGTGGTGACATGTAGAGGTGTATGGTATGTAGGAGGACTGCTGGGCCTTGATAGCAGGTTGTGAAGCCTATGCCCAGAGTCGGACACATAAAAAAAAAAAAAAAAAAAGGTACAGTTCCCGTCATGAGCCCTACTACCATCCCCTTCCCCTCAATAATATCCCACTACATCAATTAGGAGGGAACAGATGGGCTGATGATGATGATGAAGATAATAATGATGATGATAATTACGATGATGATAATTGATGATGATTTTCCCAACCCCTCCACCTCCATAGTTCTTGCCAAAATGAACAAAATCAATGACGATCTCGGTCTGAAGGGGTTCCTATTGTACAAACTGCCCTGGAATTTATCACATTCAATTTCCATCCCACATAAACAAAAAAGAACAACACAAAGAATTAGATGATTAAGTGCTTGGAAGCCAACGTTTCCTGTGTGATAAAGTAATGAGAATAATGAGTCGTATTGTTTCAAAGTTACACACACACACACACACAATCCTACCCTTGTCTCCCACTCACACAAGCGGAAGATTATGTTCTAGGAATTGGAAACGAAAGCACCACACACACACACACACACACACACACACACACACACACACACACACACACCTGGATGATGGAAATTTTCAGGTGATGCAGGTAGGCCTAAGGTGAGGTCTCTGACTATGGAGGAGGCCTATGAGAAAAGATAGGGAGGAAGGGAGGAGGAAAAGACGGAATATTCTGGATGCAGGGAAGACAGGTGGAGAGAAATGTAAATGTAGAAAGAGATGGATAGAATAACAGAAAGATGGATAGACAGGGCTTCGCTTTCCGCCATCCCTCCCTCTCTCCCGACTCACTCATTCCTTTTTTTAGTCTTCTTCTCCATCCTTTTTAAATACATATATCTATCTATCACATCTACTTTCTCTCTCTCTTTCTCTCTCAAGGCCTCCGTAATTAGGATCCGCTAAAACTGTGTACCCCTCTTGCTGCGAGGTCAGGTGTCGTCCTTCACAAAGTACAAGAAACCCAGTGTATAAAGAGTGTATAAACAGTGTATAAAGAGTGTCGAGATGAATATGCAACAGTCAGGTCATTGGGACAGCGGTGTGCTAGATAACAAACTCACAAACACAAACAAAAACTTACACAAGAACAAGTTAACTGCATTTCATGTTAATAAGGCAAAGTGTGTGTGTGTGTGTGTGTGTGTGTGTGTGTGTGTGTACGGCAAAGGTACATATGCTAACGACCATGAATTAAATTATTTATCTATTTATCAATCTGTCTATCTATCTTAACATGTCAGGGATGCCAGCACCAGTAACGATGGCAATGAAGATGATGATGATGTAAAAATAATTAACAATAATAATAATAAAACTAAAAATAATCATCATCATCATCAAAAGTTTTCCACCTGGGGAAGAGGTCAGGATAACAATGGAATACAAACAACCTACTGAGAAAATGGTAGTAGTAGTAGTAGTAGTAGTAGTAGTAGAGCAGCAGCAGTAGTAGTAGTAGTAGTAGGATGAGGAGGAGGAGGAAGAGGAGGAGAAGGAGGTGGAAAAGGAAGAGGAGGAGGAGGGGGGGGGTGGATAGACTGCTCTCACGCGTCATCTTGCAAGGAAGGTAAAAACATACAAAGCCAAATCCCATCAAGGTCTAACTTTGTACCCGCCTAGCAACTACCGCCACCAACTGAATACTAATAATACTAGTAAGTTACAGTAATGGCTGCTGCATCATCATCATCAGCACCATTACCATTAGCATCACCATCATCACAATTATCATCATCGTCATCACCATTATCAGCATCATCACCATCATCATCATCATCCTGTTAGTTTTTCCATTTATAGGTGGAGTGAGGTAGAGTTCAGAAAGCAACAAAATAAATAAATACATACATACTTAAATAACACTATGGTCATTAAGTGTGATCTCAGGGTTAAGGGACTGAACAGTGAGGCTGCAATGGATCGTGCAGCGTGGAAAGCCGCCATTAGGTGACCAAGGCCGACGCAGGCAATCACGTTGGAGCCTTTAAAAACGACACGACACGACGATAGTGCAAGAACTCATCAACATCTACCGCAATGACACTGGCAACAATTAGGATACTCAGGATACATTTAATAAGCAATTCATCATCATAACTTTTTGCCACTACAGTTATTATTATTATTATTATTAATATTAGTAGTAGTAGTAGTAGCAGAAATAATTACAAAGGCACAAACAGACATAAGAAGGAAGGGAGAAAACCATCACCAATAATAATAATAATAATAATAATAATAATAATAACACATACAATCATACACATATAACAGATACATATATACACACATATACAAGAACTAAGCACATTACAAAACCGTACCCCATAACACCCTGAACATGACATAGAACAAAAGAACAGAAGAACGTGCTGAGAATAACTTAACAGGCAGGAAGAGAACATCAGTAAATAAATAAATATAAATATAAATACATAACCCTTGACTGCCAACACCCCAGCATCACAACATCGTCACGTGATTGCTCTCTCTCTCTCTCTCATTTCTTCCTCTGTGTACTTCTTCCCTTTAACTACCACCACCATCATCATCATAATCATCACTACCTCGTCTTACTTTCTTTTTGCGCAATTGCATATATTTCCACAGTAATGAGAGAGAGAGAGAGAGAGAGAGAGAGAGAGAGAGAGAGAGAGAGAGAGAGAGAGAGAGAGAGAGAGAGAGGAAACTTTGGAAAGGGGGATCATGTGACCTTGGCTGGGAGTAAACGCGTAGCACCCCCACCCCCCCCTCTCTCTTTCCATCCACCTCTCTCTCTCTCTCTCTCTCGTCCCTTACAGCTTCCCTCAACGGCCCCCCCTCTCTCTCTCTCTCCAGTCCTTTAGTCCCCGTCTCTCTCTCTCTCTCTCTCTCTCTCTCTCTCAGCTTATCCCTGTCTCTATCCTCTTCATGTACTTCTATGACTTAGGTAAATTGTTACTATTAATACAAAGGCCATCCAGCTCGTTAGAAATGTTGTCTGTATTGTCTATGTAACTCTCTCTCTCTCTCTCTCTCTCTCAAACCACGTGGTAGATCAATACGCCTTCTGCCTCCCTTCCCTCGTCTTTCCCTCCCCCTACCCCCCGCCCCTACGCCAAGTTACGCAACCCCGGCGTTTCCGTTATGTAATTTATAGCGGCGTGGGCATAGTGGTAGTCGTAGTAGGAGGCGT
>NC_137013.1:39981109-39983609 GCF_032717465.1 Coenobita brevimanus | reverse complement strand
GACGCGTTTGGGGCTGACGTTTCACCTGGCGCCGATCGATTTAGTCTGCCGAGCCAAACTGAGCACGGCCGTGAGCGAGGATGAAGGCGAGATGGGGGTCTTCGTGGTAAGATGACAACCATTTTTAAAACCTTCCTTCCGGGTCCATTTCATATTTTACTCTTTATTTACACTGGCGATTTTATTTAGCCTGAGGGGACATCCTGGTACTGAAGGGGTTAGTGGAGATATTTTTAACCCCTCCCATAACAAAAATAACCAAATAAAATCGTATGGAAGTAACAATAAGAAAATAATGAATACGTGACGAAGTTTGAGGTTTACGTGGCCATCGAGGAAATTACTTATGGCACACGTGTATCTGAACTGCATTAAAAAAAAAAAAAAAAAAAAAAAAGTAGATGGTTTTGCTGGCGTGATGTAGTGAGGATAGGAGAGGCTTGCAAGTGTGAATAATAATGTGGATAATTTAATCTGACACACTTACTGGCGCGTGTGTGTGTTTATCCTTTCTTTAACCCACGTCTTTGGTAAGAATTAGGGCTGAGAGGGTAACGACGACGAAGACGGTGACATGTTTCTCTCTTCCCTCTCCCCTTCCTTCTTTCCTATTCTCTCTCCTTCAATCCTTCATTCCCCTTCCCCTTCGTCAACTCGGTACTACTACTGATACCATTTTCTTCTTTCTTTTTTGTCTATACCTTCCCTTCAATTTACTTTGTTTTCTTCCATCTGTTCTTCATATCTCCCTCCGCTCCGCCTCTCCTTCACCTGACCCTTCCATCCCTCTTCACCTACATTCTATTACTCTTCTCTTTCCTCACCTCCTATTCCCCTTCCCGTAACCCTTCTATCCCACCTCCTGTTCATCTCCTCCACCTCACCTTCTACCTCTCCCCCTCCTCCTTCCATCCCTCTCTCCTCACCCCTCAACCCCCCTCCAAACCCTCCCGGACAAACCAGCTGCCCTTGGTACTCTTTTTTTTTGGCGGGCACATCACGTGACCTCTCCACCACGTAAACAAAAGACCGACGCGGATAAACCAAGATGGCCGACTGGACGTGAGGCGCATGAGAACTAGCCACACACACTTGATTTTACTTCCAATTAACCTGCCCGTGCTTGTGTGTGTGTGTGTGTGTGTGTGTGTGTTTTGGATGCCTGACATTTCTTTTTAACATCTTTGAAGTTAGGTGAAAGGCGAAGTGGATAACAATACTCGAGAGCTGAGGGAGAAAGATGAAGGATTGACGTTAAGTGCTATGGACACAGGCTCATCTGAAACGTGAACCCCGTGGACTGCAGGCGTAAACCCCACTTCCCCTGCAGTCCACCACCCTCCTTTCGGCAGACAGAGAAGCAGATGGGCCGCTCGGTAATATCAGTGCCACCACATGAAGGCGTCCGTCTCCCCTCCCGGATATCAGTGCGTGAAGGTGGTGGGCGGAGACGAAGAAGGGATAAGTGAAGGTCAAGACGCAGATGGACTGGGGAGAACGTCTGGACTGACGCAAAGGAAACGGGGTTGTTATTGAGTAGGGATAAATATACACGCAGGCTTATTATCATTCGTCTCACATTTCTACCACCATTTCCCCATCGGTCTGCATCCTTGACTAACTTTCCGAGGCTCGAGATTGCGTTTATGATTTATTTATTGATTTATTTATACTTAAAACTTACAATTCCTACCATTATCGAAACAACTCTTTGCTATTCCAGTCCAGCTAATTTTATACATATATACACACGTTAAAAAACACACATCCGACTCTACGGACGCCCCAACAAGAAACACCACCTCTTTCACACATCCAAAAAACATGGACATACTGTAGGTCTTATTACTTCCCCCACTTATGATAATAAAAACACGCATACCCACCCAGACATCTACAACAAAAAATACCCCTCCTTCCCTCTCTCTCTCTCTCTCTCTCTCACACACACACACACACACACACACACACACACACACACACACACACAAAGCATATTCCTTTCCCGACAAGCATTATAAATAAAAATGTAAATATATAAACAAACAGCGCACATATACACACACAAACACACCCATACCCCGACACACACACACACACACACACACACACACACACACACACACACACACACACACACCCATACCCCGACACACACACACACACACACACACACACACACACACACACACACACACACACACACTAATGAATTACCGCCTCTCAAATATTGTCCACGCCAAATGTGATCGAGTAACACATAACGTAACGATGGTAACGACTGGGCCAATTAGGGCGTCTAGACATTACGTAACTGCACCGAGAGGAACGTCCAATTATGTAAGAGAGAGAGAGAGAGAGAGAGAGAGAGAGAGAGAGAGAGAGAGAGAGGATTTATGTACAGGCATTGCAGACTTTAAGGTTTTTACTGTATTGTTTTTTACTTAATACTTGTCTAATGAGAGAGAGAGAGAGAGAGAGAGAGAGAGAGAGAGAGAGA
>NC_137013.1:39888609-39976109 GCF_032717465.1 Coenobita brevimanus | reverse complement strand
TATGCAAGACACAACACGCCCCGTTCTCTCTTGCTACGCCAATCTACCCAGGCTCAACACCCCCTTCCTTGTGCATCTCTCTCTCTCTCTCTCTCTCTCTCCCTCCAAGCCACATTCCGCCCTTCTTGTGTGCCACCCGTGCGTCCTTGGCTGGTGTCAGGCGAGGAGGAGAAAACAACAACGTGGTTACAAAACACTGCCAGGTAAACAAGACGACAATGTAATACTCACGACGGCAAGGAGGGGGATGGGAGTTACGTGGAATACGGACGAACGGAATTAATGGCATGTGTGGAACATCTGTGTGTGTGTGGGGGGGGGGGGAGAAGAGATTGTTTTAAAGATGCCATGTAGAGTGAATAACAAACTGCTTGAAAAAAAAAAAAACGATTTGTGTGAACTATTACAAAAAGGAATACAGAATGGAAAATAAACTAACTAACTATATATACATATATATATATATATATATATATATATATATATATATATATATATATATATATATATATATATATATATATATATATATATATATATATATATATATATATACACACACACACACAGTTAATTGGACAGAGGGGAAGGGTAACTCCAAAGGAAAGGAAGAAAAACAAGGACAGAAAATGAGCATAAACCATCCAGATCTACGGGTAGCTAAGACGTCACGTGCCTCAACCCACCCTCGGCGTCAACAACACATAAACCACCTAAATAAAGCATCACACTGCCTTCCACACCG
Organism: Coenobita brevimanus; assembly: GCF_032717465.1. NCBI lineage: Eukaryota > Metazoa > Arthropoda > Malacostraca > Decapoda > Coenobitidae > Coenobita > Coenobita brevimanus. The sequence continues at coordinate 39,975,364 of NC_137013.1, read as the reverse complement.
CGACCACGCCTGAACCACCAACCCGAGAAAAACACGAATCTTAACTATTGTGTGAGGAATTTAAGAGGTTTTTCTAGGGTTAATTTTACGTATTTACAATGGTAAATCAAAATGGGTCTAACTGTCAACCGGGATGGAGGTACAATGACTGATGGCTTTGCAGGTTGTCTTCATTCTTCCCTTCAATTATTCCACTTGTCCTCGTGGTGAAGAGGTAAAAACATATGACCTGAGACAAGGCCAGCGGATGAATCACACTCCATATGTCTCCACTCCCAAGAAATATCACCCACGCGGCAAACACATCATTAAAGCAGTGCGTGTGATTTACGAACTGATACGCACCAGGAAAGCTTACTCTTAACAGATTTCAAAGCTGCTTTAACTCTTCCACCTGTGTGTGTGTGTGTGTGTGTGTGTGTGTGTGTGTGTGTGTGTGTGTGTTATTCAGGCTAACACAATTATATTTTGTTAACTGAGAGACACTCATCCACTCATTTTTTTTTTTTTTGTTAATGCAAAGAAGAAGGAACAAAAGGCCAGGGGTCTGCAAATTGCTCCCTCCAAGAAAAAACAAAAACATGCAAACAGACGGCCAAATTCAAGACCCATTCATTTCGACATGCCTGGACACACTGCGTTTGAAAGACTGGAGAGCTTAGGCAGAAGGAAAAACAGAGGGAGACAGTTCCAGAGCTGACCTGTTGCATACATGAAGGACTGGGAGTAACGGTTAACTCCTGCATTAGAGAGTTGGACAGAAGAGGGAAGAGAGTTTGTTACTATACTGGGACAAAAAAGAGCTTAAAAACTATATCACTTAACACATTAATATGTAAATTATTAATAACAGGAACAATGATAATGATGATAATAATGATAGTAAAAATAATAATAATAACAATATTACTACTACTATTACTACTACTACTAATAATAATAATGACAATAAGAAAATAAATAAAAAATGAATAAACCGTAATATGTTAAGAAGGGAAAAGCCAGCTAATGCACTTCCTTCCTTTTGGTCGTAAAATAAATCCACAATTTTCCATTTCTGCCTTCGACGTTCACCTCACTCTATGTGTAACAGGAAGCTGGGATGTGGTGGTGGTGGTGGTGGTGGTGGTGGTGGTGATGATGATGATGATGATGACAACTTCAATACACCATCAAATATACAGACACTAACAACATTCAGCATTACGTAATAATCAAATCTCTCTCTCTCTCTCTCTCTCTCTCTCTCTCTCTCTCTCTCTCTCTCTCTCTCTCTCTCTCTCTCACACACACACACACACACACACACACACACACACACACACACACGTGCTGCAGGCGACAGGTGTACAGATATGGAACATTTCAACACAAGGTCAAGGCAGGCAAGCAAAACAAGCAGAAGTTATTACATCAACACGTACACCCAACTCAAAAACACCACCACCACCACCACCACCACCGCCACCACCACACCAACCACCACCATCCAAACACAAGGTCAAAAACAACAAAAACAAACGAATGGGCCAAAAACAACAAAAACAAACGAATGACCCAAAAACAACAAAAACAAATGAATGGACCAAAAACAACAAAAACAAATGAATGGACCAAAAACAAAAACAAATGAATGGACCAAAAACAACAAAAACAAACGAATGACCCAAAAACAACAAAAACAAACGAATGACCCAAAAACAACAAAAACAAACGAATGGACCAAAAACAACAAAAACAAATGAAAACAAGAATTATTTAAAACAGGTCGCACTTCCACCCCTTGAACGACCTTCCACCTGGTTTTTTGACTTTGAAAGGTGAAATAGTATAATGTTTATGGAATTCTTGGCGCTTCTTTCCTATAGGTAAGTACTACCCTCCAAAACTCCAGCTCCATTCGTTACAGAGATATACCACGGTCTTAAAAATCGGCATGTGGCGGCCATCTTTTTTTTTTTTTTTTTTTCAAATATAATAAATGTCGGGCATCATCCTATTCATTTTTTACGTCTCTCTCTCTCTCTCTCTCTCTCACACATACACACACACACACACACACACACACACACACACACATGGACGGACGGACGGGACCTATTTCAACGTTTTACTTCTAGCAGTGGAAAAAAAAAAAAATGAAAGCACTGAACGAATATCAAGGGTACAACAGTATGCAATCAGATCAATCGCAAAAATATATAAATAAAAAAAAAAATGGCGAAATATACCAACAGCAAAAAAGGTACAATATAACAAAAAAGTGAAAAAAAACAAATCAACCCACAGAACAAATAACAAGGGTAAATACAGGAACGAACCTGAACAATTGATGAACAGTGCAAACCTTAACCCCTTCCCTTCAGTGACTTATTTTTTCATTTATCACCAGATGATTCTGTTCAGGCTAGAGAGGATATTATTTACATTAACATCATCATCAACAACAACAACCGCAATCAACAAATCAATAACAAATCTTACAACGAACAACAAAACACCAGCATAAATTAAAACATACCATCTCTACCAACAACACCACCAAACACCAAGAAAGCAATGAATAACAAACAAGACAACACCAAAGAAAAACAAGCAACACACGAGGGAAATCCACATCATCACCCCCCCAAAAAAGTAAATAAATAAACAAATCACGTGACTAACCCCTAACCTGACCACTGGGGCTCAAGGACCTATGTGGGCCACGTCACACGCCCATCAAATCACGCGGGTCTCGTCACGTGATTTTAGAGGGCGTGCACGTGAAGTATTTGTGGGGAGAATGGGGGAGGAATGAGGTGTGGCAAGGAATGGGGAGAACAGGGGAGGAGATGGGGATAAATACTGGGGAGATGAGAGAAGAGAAATAATGGGGAGGTGGAGACGGGTGAGGAGGAGAGGGGAGAAGAGAAATATTGAAAGAATGAGAGGGGAAAGAAGTGAAATACTGGGGAGGAGAGGGGAAAGAAGGGATATATTGGGGAGAAGAAGAGGGGAATGAAGAGATATATAGGAAGGAGAGGAGAAAGAAGAGAAATACTGGGGAGAAGGAAGGAGGAAAGAAGAGAAATATTGGGGAGGAGAAGGGAGAAGAGAAATATTGGGAAGAAGGAAAAAGAATGAGGAGGAGAACGGGGAGAAGAGAAATACTGGAAAGAAGGAGACAGAATGAGGAGAGAGAGCGAGGAGAAAATGGCAAAAGAAAGCAAAAGAGAGAGAAGCAGGGAATGGAGAGAAAAGGAGAGGAGATGGAGAGAAAGATATGGAATGAGGAAATGGGAGAGGGAGGAAGGAGAGAAAGATGGAAGGGAAAAGAAGGACGAAGAGGAGGAGGAAGAGAGCGAGGGTGGGAGAAGGGGAAGGGCAAGAGGGGTGAGGAAGGAAAAGAAGAAAAACACAAGGAAAGAGGAGGAGGGAGTGCGACGCAGAAGAGAGAGAGAGAGAGAGAGAGAGAGAGAGAGAGAGAGAGAGAGAGAGGGAATGATGGAGACAGTTTACATAAAGTGACTCACACTGGGCATATCAACACCCATGAGATAAATGGCTGTGTGTGTGTGTGTGTGTGTGTGTGTGTGTGTGTGTGTGTGTGTGTGTGTGTGTGTGTGTGTGTGTGTGTGTGGCATCTCACGGGCCAACATTCTTCATGGCGCCCACCTTCTTACTCAACCTTTAAGTTTTTATTGGCATTTTTCTTTGCTTTTTTTTTTTCCTTATTTTCCCTCCATCCACGTACATCACCTTTATTTGGAGGGCATCCTCTCTCTCTCTCTCTCTCTCTCGCCTCAAGGTCAAGGGGGTGCCTGCTTGCTTTTCCTTGGCAGTCAACAAACACCCCACCCTCCACCCATCCCATTTTATCCCACCTTCCTTACTCCTGTATATTTCCTCCCTCCCTCCCTCCCTCCCTCTCTCTCTCTCTCTCTCTCTCTCTCGGCCAGAATTTAAGTTAGGCTATTTTCTAACTGTCTCAATTTTGACATTATCCATTACTAACCTCCCCTCCTCTCTCTGATAACCCTGAATTTGAAAGAGGTTATTTTCTCTCTCTCTGTCTCTCTCTCTCTCCGCCCACAGACGATGCTTTCACCCTAACCTTGCTCGCCCACGCCCTGTCACACACACACACACACACACACACACACACACACACACACACACACACACACACACAAACACACTCACACACACAAAACTCCAAGCCATACACCATACACCCTACAGAGAACCGTCGATACATGAGCTAATAAGGCGATAAGGAGAGATAAGAGGCTGGTTACGGGCCTCGGGGATGAGGTGGGGTGGGTATACAATTAGGCTTTGGGTAATTAGTCCCACTCGTTAATCCTTATCTTACTAATCAGTTCACCTGAGTGGGAAAATTCCTTCTTAATCACCATACACTTGAGGTAGAGTAAATAAATCAGTAAAGAGGATACCATAATAAAGAGGAGGGTAATTAGTCACTTATAATGATCTTACTAATCACTTCACCCGATGACCTGGACATTTCCTTCTTAATTTTAGCCTCATACACTTGGGTAGTAAAATTAAATCAGTAAGGACCGTATCGTAATCAAGGAATTAACCTATTTATTTTAACCCCTTCAGACCAAGAATGTAGTATATATTATATTTAAGCTTCCTTCAGACGGGTTAATTTAATGAAGGCTTTTATCTAACCCCTTTACTTCGAGAAAATAAATTACATAAATAAATAAAAAATAAATAAAATGAAAACTGTCTCAAGGAAGAAGAAAAAATCGAGAAAAAATAATGACTCGCGTTGAAGGTGTTAAGACGAAGGATTAGCGAGATAATAAGAAGAGACAGGTAAGGTAATGAGGAGAGAGAGAGGAAGGGTCATGGCCGTTAATCCCACCCCTTACCTGCACTAATCCTTAATCACCTTATAATCCATCCACTAATTGCCCTACTGAATTAACCCTTTCACTGCGGTGGTTCTTTTTAATTTACTTTTGGCATCTACAGGTAAATATATCCAGATCATGATGGATTAAATAGCCTTCACTAACTCCTTTGATGAGAGGTTCTTTCGAAGTTTAAAAAAATAAATAAAATAAGTAAACATATAATCACCCTGGAAGTAGGAAGAACACTTGACCTACAGATGATTTAACTGAGATTAGGAGGAATTAAAAGGAACCTTCAGTAACACCTTCAATAATAATTAAAAAATAAAATAGAAAATACAACAAATCAATAAGGTCTGGGGGTAGGAAAAATTCATACCAGATAAGGTAGGATCAGATACATCCATCAATAAATCCTTTAATAACAGAGGTCCTTCAATAAAACCAATAAAACAGCATGAAGAGTGCAAAATTATACATATAGTAAAACCACACCATTTCTTTACTACTAACATATATACGTATTTCACTCAAACTAAAACGGGCGACTTTCTTTACCACACAGAGAGAAATCTTTAAACCCAAGATTAAAGGGACGGATGTAAATATTTTGGTAGGCTAAAACCGGAACTGTGATTTCGTTCAGGTAAGGGAAAACTCAGGTAGGGGTAAGTTAAACAGGAAGAGGAATGGCGTGTGTGTGTGTGTGTGTGTGTGTGTGTGTGTGTGTGTGTGTGTGTGTGTGTGTGTGTGTGTGTGTGTTTAAAAATATGTGGAAAAAGGAATGAAAGGATATGAGTGTAGAGATCAAAATAAGTTGCGTGTGTATGTGTGTGTATATTTCATAACCAGACGGACACCAGGATCCACCATCACACACACACACACACACACACACGTAACCCACCTTCTTAACACCTATCCTTTAATCTTTATATCAAGTTGTTATCCTTCACATTCTCCTCTTGGGAACTACAATATATGAGGCTGGCCAGAATTTACGACTGAGAGTATCTTTATTCTCTCTCTCTCTCTCTCTCTCGTGTCATCACCCTGTTCTATACTATACTGAATAATAAAATACGAAGAATAATGAATGGTGAAAAAAGGGGGAGAGAGAGAGAGAGAGAGAGAGAGAGAGAGAGAGAGAGAGAGAAACGTCGATAGGAACACGAATAATGCATGGTTGCTACGAAGAAAGAGATAAATCGCAAGAAAGAAATATTGCGAGAGTGCCGGAAGTGTACTTGTGAAAAAAAAAAAGAGAGAGAGAGAGAAAGAGGGAAGGAGAGGAAGAAAATTGGCAAGACTGATGGATGGGAGGAGGAGGAGGAGGAGGAGGAGGAGGAGGAGGAGGAGTGTACCCAGAAAGAAATGAAGAGAAGAATGGATGAGCAGGTAGAGGAGAGAGAGAGAGAGAGAGAGAGAGAGAGAGAGAGAGAGAGGGGGGGGGTAGACCAAACTGGACGCCACGACTTGGAGTGGAAAAGTACTGAGCACCTCTCGTCCCTTCCACCACCACACTACCTACGCAACTACCACACTACTACCACAATTGTACACCCACTACAACCACAGTCCTACGCACACTACTACCACAATTACACATCCACCACAACTACCACAATTCTACACACATTACTACCACAATTCTACATCCATTGCAACCACAACTACCACAATTCTACGACCACAACTGTACACATTACAACCACAACTACCACAATCCTACACATACTACCGCAATTATATATCCACTGCAACCACACCTACCACAATTCTACAACCACAACTACCACAATTATACATCCACTATAACCACAACTACCACACTTCTACAAACCACCACCACTATTTTACAACTCCAACCCCACACTACCTTAACGAACTACCACACTACTACCACAATCACACACCCATTACAACCAAAGCTACCACAATTTTACAACCAGACACCACCATTCTACAACCACCACTATTAACCACATTTCTAAAACAACACAACCCCATGTCCAAATAACCACAATCACGTACAACCACCACAATTCAACCACAACCACCACAATTTCAAAACAACCACCATTCCAATAACCACATTTAAACCACCACAAAACCTGAATCAAAGAGGTTAACATATTCTGAGGCAATTTCCTGTGCCATCAAAAAACATCACCACTACTACCACAACTACCACCACAACAGTACCTACCATTACTCCCACAGCCACCATTACAACCACAACTACCACCACTACAGTACCTACCATGACTTACACAACCATCACTGCTACCACACGCACCACCACAACAACAAACCACTTACACAACCATACCTACCACAACCAAGAGCCCCACCATTTTCTACCACAACCCTATCACCATCACCACTACTACTAAGACCACATCCACCATTACTACCACAACCACCACTACCACAATCACAGCAATCATTCTTCCCGTCAAACCAAATGTAAAACGAGAGAGAGAGAGAGAGAGAGAGAGAGAGTTAACCCCTTCACACAGATGACTTACCACCATCACCATAGGAACACATCCACAAACACTACTACAACTACTACTACCATAACCCAAACCACCACCATCCGACAACCACAAACAGTCCTACAACCACCATCACCACTACGAGACCACTACCACAAACACTACAACCACTCCCATCACCACCCCCACCATACGAACACAGCCACAAACACTGCCAAAACAACCATAACCCAAACCACAACTACAACAACAGTGCAAGTACCAATGCTATTATAACAACAACCACTACGACCTGTGGCTCTCTCCAGGGGACCATGAGAGAGAGAGAGAGAGAGAGAGAGAGCATGGGTGAAGGGGAGGGGGAGGGATGGGGAAATGCCACCAGGGGAGGGACGGGGGGAGGCAAGGAGAGAGATAGGGAGGGAGGGACGGAAAACATATCGTACCGCACTGGCATCAACACACGCGTGACGCTACCCTACTCCAACCAAACGGCCACTCACACACACACAAAATGCGGCGTTTGGCTAGATTCTCTCTCTCTCTCTCTCCTACTTTGCATGCACTCTTTTCTTCCGTTCATTCTTCCTCCTCGTCCTTCCTTCAGCTCACAACTACCTGCTCCTTCGCGTTACACTGCCAATTGTCATTCTGCTTTATTTCCTTTATCTTATGCACTTCTTTAATTTTCATCCATTCTTCTTCCTACTTTATCCTTCCTGACTCTCCTCCCCTCCTCCTGTCCTCAACACTCCTTCTCTTTCTATTTTGTTTATCCATTCTTCTTCCTAGATCTCCTTCCACCCATACACACCCTCCTTTCTTGAGCTCCTTCCTTCCATTTCTTCCTTCCCTTCCTTCCATTTCTCTTTATTTCCTTCCATACACTCCTCAAGGTGATACAAATTAAAACTTACACCAACATGCATAATAGTTCTTTCGTGGCAGCTGGTTAGGGAGAATGTTATATGCTGATTCTTTAAGCTGAATTTATAGGTAGTAAAACAAGACGATTCCTTTCCTTCAATATATCTTCCTCCCTTCCTTCTAACATCCTCCTCCTTCACTCAACACATCCTCCTCCTCTTCCTCCACTCAAAACTCCCTCCTCCTCCTCTTTCATCATTCAACACATCCTCCTCCTCTTCCTCCACTCAACACATCCTTCTCTTCTTCCACTCAAAACTCTCTCCTCCTCTTCCTCCACTCAAAACTCTCTCCTCTTCCTCAACACATCCTCCTCCTCGTCCTGTTCCTCCACTCAAAACTCTCTCCTCTTCCTCAACACATCCTCCTCCTCGTCCTGTTCCTCCACTCAACAAATCCCCCTCCTTTCTTTTCTTCCTTTTCCTCTTCTTCCACAAAACACATATTCTCTTCACTTTCCCTTTATTTTCCTCAATCAAACACCCATTCTTCTTCTTGTTTCCTCTTCCTCCTTTCTTAATTTCTCCCTCTTCCTTCATCTCTCCCTCTTCCTTCTTCCTCCATTTCTCCTACTTCCTTCTTCCTCCATTCTCCCTCTTCCTTCTTCCTCCATTTCTCCTACTTCCTTCTTCCTCCATCTCTCCCTCTTCCTTCTTCCTCCATCTCTCCTACTTCCTTCTTCCTCCATCTCTCCTACTTCCTTCATCTCTCCCTCTTCCTCCATCTCTCCCTCTTCCTCCATCTCTCCCTCTTCCTCCATCTCTCCCTCTTCCTCCACCTCTCCCTCTACCTCCATCTCTCCCTCTTCTTCCTCCATCCCTCCCCACACACAGTTGAATCGCCAGTTTTCCCGGACTGGAGGAACAAATACTCTTGCTCCATCTTTCGCCTCTATTTCCTCATCTTTTTCACAGATTTTTATAAAGTACTTCCAGGGTCGTCAAAGCTTCCTATTATTTTGCCACGAGTAAAATATAAACACTCAATTCAGAAGTGGATAGGGATAAAAAAAAAAATCATATATACCCACAAACATCATTATGACCCTTTGAGAGAGAGAGAGAGAGAGAGAGAGAGAGAGAGAGAGAGAGAGAGAGAGAGAGGAGACCAATAAAAACTAAACAGGAAGAATGAAGAAACCAAGACAAAACAGAAGACAGCACAAATATAACAAACGAAAGGAAGAGAAAAAAAAACAGGAAAGACAGCAAAAAGAGAAGACAGGAAGAATAAGAGTAAAAAATAAGAATAATAATCAGGAAGAATAAAAGTAATAAAGGAATAAGTATAAAACAAGAGAGCCAACCAGAATAACACGGAAATGACCTTAAACTGTAGAGAAAGAGGCGGGAAATATAAATAAATAAAAAAGTTAGAAGAAGACGGTCTAGCGTGGCATGTTTGTGTTGGGTATCCTGTGTGTGTGTGTTTTTGACCTGCTGTGGTGTGTGTGGTTTGTTGTAGAGGAACTAAGGCCTTCCCAATCATGCTACATCTAGTTCACACACACACACACACACACACACACACAATCATATACAAAAACACTAATAATACTAACAATAACAATAATAATAATAAAGGCACGGAGTAAGATGAGAAAGAAACCAGCACATCACCACCACATTAAACGCATTATCACCGCCCACACAATAACAAAATTTTCAGCATCTACACAAACATCATCAAAACATAGAAACGTCAACACAAAACCGTCAGCACCTTCACAAACATCTCCACACAGCCCCATCAAGAACCCAACAGCACCATTAATGTCTTCAGCACCAATACAAACAAGAGCACACTATCAGTAATCAACTCAATGACCATACTACGCAACAAAACAATCACCAACGTAGGTCAATAACAGTGGTAAATAACAAGATCAGCACCAACAAAAACCGCAGCAGCACATAACAACTACCATAACACCTCAATAACACTAACCATACTAAACAACAAACACCAAGATCATCATAACAACGACCACAACACGATCATAACAACTCGCCATACAAAACAACAGAAAAAAGATCATCATAACATATCATTACAATAACAATAATCATAGTAAACAGCAAAACCATCATCATCATCATAACAACGGTCAATAACAACGTCTGTACTCAATAACAAAGCATACGACACCTACACAAACACCAATGGACTCCCGATAACTGTGGGGCTGCGAACACATGAGGACACACACGTAGCGATAACAAGCAACGCAACAGCAGCTGATAGGAGTAGGCTGCGTATCAGGGGAAGGAGGAGGCAAAGTACATCTATTATCTCCACAACGCTTCCTCTTACCCTCAAAAATTATTTCACTATTTCCTCGTACCACTTCATACTTTATTTTAGTACTAATACTATATATAATGGCGAAATATAGGCATTATTATTATTAATATTTTCCGTTTTTCAACGTCAGACTTCCACTGCTGTGCTTTTAACCTGAACACTTTCTCTCATTTAAACTTCAGATGCACATTCCCTCACAGGTCACGACTTTTCAGGACGGATTTCCCGTATCCCCCCCCCCCGTTTTATAAATACAAGGAAGAAGGAACCAAAGGCCAGGAGCCTGTAAATTGCTCCCTCCAAGAAAAACAAAAACAAAAACTAGATAAGAGAGCCAAATTCAAGAACCTTCACAATTTTAATAAACTCTAAAACACAGCTTTCCTGATTTTACTACAATATTTCGTACTTCAGAAGCTCAGTCTAAAGCTCTACGAGAATCATCCACGCCTTAGAGCTCAACCACGTGGCTTTAATTTGTTATACTGCTCTACCTCCAGCTCACAACACTGCTGATGTTGGCTTTCCCCAGCATAACATATACTTCTAAAAATGTAAAAAAAAAAAAAAAAAAGAAAGAAAGTGCTATGTTAAAAGGAGGAATGCAGAGAAGACACCACCACTTCAGACTGACGACGTGAAATGATTATAAAGTCCTAAATTAACTCAAAATCCGGAAGAATATGATGCCACGCAGGAAAAACTGTAAGCCAAAAATAAAATAGCAATGAAGAGAGAACCCTGAAGACGTGAGAGCAGGAAACAGGTGTCATCGCCAAGAATAACCAGGAAAATAAACGGGAAAGAATCTCAACAAAAAAATAAAAAAAAGAACAAGAAAATCAAACGCATTCGGCTCAACCCTTTCTCTTGGTATGGTCGGGCCTCTCATTATTATCATTTACTGTTTTTGCCAAGTTGAGGGAAAGGTCAGCAGTCAAAAAGTAATAATAATAATAATAATAATAATAATAATAATAATAGCAACAATTTCGCAAGCTAAATTCCCATGAACATTACTTCAAGCTAAAATCAAACTTTATCCCTCTAAGATAAATTCTACAGGTCAGAAGGATCACATGAAAGGATTAATTGGGACACACACACACACAATCCAGAAGTAAAGAGGAAAACATCCAACAATTCGCAGTCATGAATGGAGGAGGAGGAAAGAGGAGCAGGAAATCTGAGAAGTGAGGAGAGGTAAAAGACGGTAAAAAAATATATAAAAGAAAATGTAAGATGGGAAAGAAAATGAAGACATAAACATCAAGGTCGTGAATGGAGGAGGAAAGGATGAGGAAGGGTGAGGAGAAGTGCGCCGCCATATTGATCGCGCGGTGACAAGTGCGCATCGAGTGTAAACAAACTGGTCGTGCGGCTGGCAGTGTCGGAGTGGCATCGCGCGGGGCAGGAACGTCGTCCCTCCGCTCTCTGTCTCCCTCCCTCCATCCCGCTACTCCCTCCCACCCTCTCTCCTTCACTCCCCTTCTCCTTAGCTATAAAAGATAATCACAGGGGGGTTAGGTGGAGGCTAGGACAGACACAATGCTCAGACGGTGAAAGAGAAGACAGTGGTGGTAGAATGTGAATCTTCCCCTACTCTACCATGTATTCATCCCCCATCCCCATTACCCCCCTCCCTAACTCCCTCACACACACACACACACACACACACACACACACACACACACACACACAGTACGTACATACAAAACTTTACACCCATTATTATGTTTAAAACTACACACGCAAAGAAAACGCAACTCTGAAATACTAAACTCTCTCTCTCTCTCTCAGCTACTATGAATAACCACCATGGCGCCATAAATGGAAGGTTGAAATGGGTTAAAGCAATCAGCATGTGCGCAACAGGTCACTGGTCGAGAGAGAGAGAGAGAGAGAGAGAGAGAGAGAGAGAGAGAGAGAGAGAGAGATTATGTAGGTACAAAATATAACACAATTTCCATCAACCTGAGATAAGATTACTCACTGATCAGATAACAACACTGGATTTTAAGAGCGAAACAAAACTGAAGGTGTGTAGAGACCAGAGGGAGAGAGAGAGAGAGAAGAAGGTGAGACAGGGAGGAAAATGGGAAAAGGAAGGAGGAGGAGAAGGGGCAAAGGGAAGAAGAAATTGAAGTGAAGAGAGGGTGAGGGAAGTAACTGAACAGGGAAGGAAGAAACGTAGTAGGTAAGAAGGAAACTGGGGAAAAGTATACCACTACTACTACTAATAATAATAATAATAAAAATAATAATAATAATAATAATAATGAGAGGAGAAAACTGGAGAGGGAAGACGAAAGGAAGTGAAAAATAATGAAAAGGAGAAAAGGCAGACAGTGAGAGGATGAGTAATAGGTTAGGGAAAGATGTGCGCCAAAAGGAAGAAAAAGAAAGGAAGGAGAAAACAGAGGCGGGTGGAAGGGAGGAGGGAGGGGGAGAGCTGGAGGAAAGAGAGAGAGAACGGGTCAGGCTGGGAGGGGGAGAGGAAGGAGGCAAGGAAGGAGGGAACCATATGCGATGAATGAAATGTTGGGAGGAATGTGTGAATGGAGAGAAAACTGATTGAGATGGAGGGATGGAGACATGAGAGGGAGAGAAAGGGAAGGAGGACGATATGCCGGAGAAGGGGGAAGGGAGAGACGAAAAGGAGGGGAGGGGAGGGGAGGGGAGGGGAAAGGGAGGAGAGGGGAAGGAGGGAGGGAACAAGACGTGAAGGCGAAGAAGGGTGAGCTGAAGATGGTTGGATGGGAGAACAAGACATGGAGGGGAAGGAAGGGGGGTAGAATAGGAAGGGAGAGAGTGAGGAGAGACGGGGAAGAAGAGGGCAGAGCCGGGAGGGATGGAGAAGAATATCGAGAAGGGTGACGGATGGAGAGTCTGAGAGGATGGAATGGAGAGGTTATACGAGGGAGAGGATAAATCGTGTAGAGGAGGATGGGAGTGATGGTGAGTGACGATATTAAAAGGAGGGGGAGAGGTGAGTATGGAGAGGGAGAAAACTGGGGAAGGGATGGAGAGGGATAGAAAGAATGGGAGACGGAGGGAGAGAGAGAGAGAGAGAGAGAGAGAGAGAGAGAGAGAGAGAGAGAGAGAGAGAATGAAATGGTGTGAGAGAGGAGAAGGGGCAATGAAGAGGGAGGAAGGAGAGAGGGGATCGAGAAGTAAACACTGGGAGGGGGGAGAGGATGGTAGAGGAAGGAGGGGGTGGAGAGAGAACGGGAGGGGGGAGAGAACGGGAGGGGAGGGGGTGAAGGGAGAGGGAAAAGGAAGGAGAGGAGAGGAGTGATGGGAGAAAGGAAGAGGGGGAAGGAAGGAAAGGGAAGGGGTGAAGGAAGAGGGGGAGAGAAGGGGAGGGGAGATGGTGGGGGGAGAGGGAGAAGGAAGGAGAGGGAGGGGAGGTGGTGGAGGGAGGGGGAGAAGGAATGGGAGGGGATGGGGTGGGGGATGTTGATGCCAGCCCTTGCCAGCATGATAGGAAAATTCCACTTGCCTTGGGATGTGGTGGGCACGGGTGGATGTGGAACGAGGCGCCCTACATCCATCCGTCCATCCATCAGCCACTCGACTCATCCACACATCTCTACTCATCCACATAACACGAACACGCAAGACCATATCCACACACACACACCCTTCCATATCCACAACACTCATCCACACATCCACATCTGGTCATCTCCACTCACTCCATTCATCCACCTGCATTCACTCTACTCATCCACTTGCATTCTTTCTACTCATCCACTTGCATCCATTCTACTCATCCACCTCTATCCACACAATTCATACCCATCCATTCATTCATCTACCTCTAACCACTCCATTCATACCTCTGCATCTTTTCCATTCATCAACATCACTATCCCAATACAACTTTTCACAATGGTAATAAATAAGGCGAGTAAGCTTCAAGGACATGAAAATAAGAGACTAAAAGTAAGAGACGTATCAACAATTATACCAAAATCCACAAAAAAAAGAAAATAATAATAATGAAAAGAAGAAAAAAGAGAATAATAGTAATAATAATAAATAATAATAACAATAATAAAATAATAATAATAATAATAATAATAAACTGAAGAAGAAGAAGAAGAAGAAAGCTGCCCAGACACCCCATCAAAGAATAAACTACCGTGTGACGCAAGAAGCAACTGTTGATCATAAACCATAATTGCAATCGTGACTCATTATCTTACGCAACAACAACAACAACAACGACAAGCAAAACAACAGCAACAGGATACGGATCATTATAAAACTCTACGGGATATAAACAACCCCAATTCGTAAATGCAATCAGCTTCAATGCACCTTTGATTACTCGCCTTTAGCTCGAAATTACCATCATTATCGCAATTACCACCACAACACCATCAACCACAACTACCACCATCACCACAACAACCATCCTTAAAGACCACCAGCACTACCACCATCATAGCATCAACCACATCCACCACCACCACAACCAATACAATCAACACCACAAAAGCCACCACACCTACCACCACAATAATAAGCATCACTTCAACTACAACCACTACCACAACCACCATGACTACCACCACAATAACGGGCGCCACATCAACTACAACCACTCCCACCACCACCACATCAAATACCATAACTATCATCAACCACCACCACCACCACCACAACAACAACAACCCCCACCACAACCACAGCCATCATCAACCAGTCACCACAACCACATCAACTACAACCCCCACCACAACCACAGCCATCATCAACCAGTCACCACAACCACATCAACCACCACCACCACATCAACTACAAACCCCACCACAACCACAGCCATCATCAACCAGTCACCACAACCACCACAATCCACAAACAGGACACCACAATCGTAAATTAATACCACACCACCGCAAACGAAACAAAATGACATTCCAATATCGATTTCCTTTCAATTTAATAAGTCCATTTTTCCGGCACGGGCCATTACCCACCCTTTTTCTCGTCTCTCTCTCTCTCTCTCTTTTTTTTTTTTTTTTTTTTTTTTTTTTTTTTTTGGGGGGGGGGGGAATGGAGTGAATGAGGAGGTTCAGTGGTGTTGGTATTAAATCCTCTCGGTGGTATAATTTATCTGGTATATTCTGGCTGTTTACATGGGATTTATTTATTTATTTATTTTTACTGTTCAGGGAGACCACTCGTAGCAACAGTGATTGGGTTATAAGTTATCTCCAAAAATCTGTTTAGTGCGAAACACACACACACACACACACACACACACACACACACACACACACACACACACACACACACACACACACTTTGAGGTCTCTCTTAGTAAGGCGGTTAGTGTGGCTTTATTGCAGAGCCAAGTGAAATGAACCCGTATTCTACCCGGGTAAGGAAGCTCCCTAACACCTCTTCCTAAGCGATTTATTTTGTTCATTACACCTTGCTGTCCTCTTCTGTGTTACTTAAAGTCCTTCTAATATGGCCATCCCCTGCATAAATAACGTACACAAAGATATTAGTTACCCATATTAAAAAATAAAGCGGTCAGGAAGAGGTGTTAGGAACAGATATAAGGTGGTACTCTAGTATGGTTAGGGGGATTACTAACACCTCTTCCTTACCGATTTATTCCGATTCTGCTCCGTTATTATATGCGTTTGTGTTATTCATGCAATCTATGTTCATACTTAATAGACATGAGAAGCACACCTGGGAATATTGATGTGTGGTTTGGAAAATAAATCGTTATGGAAGAGGTGTTAGGGACGAGAATACGGACCACAGACATACCCCTTAAACAAAGGAAATGCTGCTAACATAAAACAGATTCCGCCCGACTTGGACCTTCTTTCATATGGGTTCGTAATTATGATCTACGCAATTTTCTTTTAAATTAGCGCCAAGGCCAGTGTCACCAAGGTCATTAGAATCAACGGCAGACACAATTGTAGTTATTAGTGTCATCAGGAGTAATAACTGATCATAAAAACAATTACTTCCGACTATTTCCATCATCAGTATCATTAGTCTTTCACTTTCATTCTATTCTTCATCTTGTTTCCTTAATATTCCCTTCCTCCTCCTCCTCCTCCCGTCCATACACTCTTCCTCCTCCTCCTCCTCCTCCTTCTGTCCACATACTCTTCCTCCTCCTCCTCCTCCTTCTGTCCACATACTCTTCCTCCTCCTCTTTCCTCCTATGCATTTTCTTTCATAAACAGTCCTCCTCCTCTTATTCCTCTTTTGTCTATATAAATCTTCTTCCTCCTCTTTCCTTCACATATGGTAATCCTCCTCCCTCTTCCTACCATTATTTCCACTACCACAACTACCACCATCCCCTGTAACCACATCTACCATCACCATCCTAACCATCACCACACCTGATAACCTAACCTGCCACCACACCTACACAACTACCACCACCATCCCAACCACCATCACCACATCCAATAGCCCATATATACCACACCTTACCACAACTACCATCATCCCAGCAACCACAACTACCATCATCACACCCAGGAACCACCAAATACCATACCTACCACCACCACCAGGCCTACCACAACTACCATCATCCCAGCAACCACAACAACCACCACTCCTTCTTTTAGTACTCCCCTGGTGGGTGAGAGTGACAGGTATCGCCAGGGTCACTCAGTATAAGATCCCCCCCCCCTCTCTCTCTCTCTCTTTCATTCTAGGCCTCTTTATTTTATTATTATCTCGTGTTTTTCTTTTCTTCTTGTCTTTCTTTTTCTTTTTTTTTTCTTTGTTTACAGTCCCACCTCTTAACCTCTTTCTCTTTTCCATTACCTCTTTTCTCTGTATTTTCCTCATGTATATAACCTCTCTCTCTCTCCATCTTAATGCCTCCTTCACGCACCAATTACTCCTTTCTCTTCGATTTTTATTGCCTCCATTCTTTTATTCTTCTCTTTCTTTCCCCCCTCTCCTACTTCCACTCTCCCTCCCTCTCTCTCTCTCTCTCTCTCTCGTCTAATCCACATTCTTATTCTCCTCTTCATGCACAAATTATTTCTTTCACGTCTAAGTCTTTTTCCTTTCGTGTTCTTTTCTGATTCCGTTCTTTTCAGCCCATTTTTCTTCACGCGTTTTCTTCTCGTTTCACTCTTCCTCCTTCGTTTGTTTCTTCGGTCTGTGTCTTCATTTTCTTATTATTCCGGTCATTTTCTTTCTTTCATTTCCTTCGTATATCTAAAGTGTTCCTGTGTGTGTGTGTGTGTGTGTGTGTGTGTGTGTGTGTGTGTGTGTGTGTGTGTGTGTATTAGAGTGAAATGTAACTGAAAGGTAAAACAGTTTGATGTGTGTAGTATGATAGTGTGTGTGGTGTTGGACGTGGGACTGATGAGTCAGATGTGGCAGTATGTAGCGTGGTAGTGTGATGAGTGACAGTGTAATGTGTGTCGGCGTGAGGTGTGTCAGTGTGGTGTGTGTCAGTGTGCGGTGTGTGTCAGTGTGAGGTATGTATGTGTCAGTTTTGGGTGTGTCAGAGTGTGGTGTGTCAGCCTCATGTGTGGCAGTGTGAGATGTGTCTGAGGTGTGCCAGTGTGGGGTATGGCAATGTGTGATGTGGCAGTGTAAGGTGTATCTGTGTGTTGTTGTGCTCTGTAGCCTGCATCACCACCGTCTTATTATTAACACCAAGGTCTAACCAGATCCCTACCACACCGTAACAAATGCATGGCGTGTATGTACAACTCTACAACACCTATGTAACTCTCTGCAGTTGTATATCTCCTCAACAATCACACAACTCTGCAACATGAGAAGGCTTTTGCAAGAATCGTACAACTCATCAACAACCATACAACTCTGCAACAACCTTACACCTCTGCAACACCCACGACTCCGCAATAACAAGACAATTTTGCTACAACCTTACACCTCTGCAACACCCACGACTCTGCAACAACCCTACACCTCTGCAACACCCACGACTCTGCAAAAACGATACAACTCTGCCACAACCCTACACCTGTCCGCAACTCTGAAAACACTCACGGCACTTACCTGGGCTGCAGTAACGAGGACAATTACCTGCACGATCGATCATAACCACCTCAATTACGTACCTGCAAGAGAAAGAAATGGCCACCTAAGTAGGGCAATTTACAAGACTTAAAGCAGGAATGTGTACTAAAACCGAGACGAGGGTATAAAGGACTGAAAATACACAGCTGAATAATAATACATGGGTAAATAATAGTAACACGCAAATAATAATAATAATAATAATAATAATAATAATAATGGCACGGATAATAATAATAATAACACGGATAATAATAGTAATAACACGGGTATTAATAATAATAATAATAACAATAATAATAATAATAATAATAATACCGACTTGTAAGCTTAACACAGTAAATACTGTCATAAAATCCATCTTAATCACGCACCTTAAAGAGAAAGGACAGGTAACGTAGCTATGGCCCAATTACCAAAAAATAATAATAATAATAATAATAATAATAAAAATAATAATAATAATACAAATAAAGCTTAAAAATAAATAACAAAGTCTAGATAAAAGTCAATAACAATCACAACCTACCAAATGAAAAAGGGAAATAAATGTCAGGTTAAGTAAGGTAATATTCAAGTTCCAAGTAGAATAAATAACAGTAAATCAACAGTACTAAAAATAATTATAACAGATTGGGATTAATTACATCAATCATAATGACGGACTTGCAACAGAGAGAGAAGTGGAAGGCTAGAGTATGGGAATTATGCATATCTGAATAGCTGAAATAAATAATAACAATAATAATAATAATAACAGTAAATAATAATAAAAATACAAATAATAATGACAAAACGATAATAATAACAACAAAAACTAGCTATCTATCTATCTATTGCCAGACGACTTAATCCAGTACGGGGTGGCCACAAACAAATCGCCTCCATGTCGCCCTGTCCCCCGCCATTTCGTTGCCCTGCTCCCAGTTCACATCCCCCTCTCTCAGACACCTCTCCACTCCATCCCTAAAAATAACAATAATAAAATACTACTACTACTACTACTAATACCTTCAAACAGGTACACACGTCCACCTTCTCGCTGTAAACATTAAATCATCATAATCCTTCCTCATCCAAACACATACATCATCACTAGCCACAAGGCCTTAATAAACATAAAAACACGCCTAAAAGCGGTACACACACGCAGAGGTAGGAATACAGTAATAAAGCAAGCAATAAAACGTGCACACACCTCCACGTGTTCGCAGTAAAAACATATAAACAAAGATAATCAAATAATCCCACACACACAGAGACGCAACTGAGATCCTGGTGACGTAAAAAAAACAAAAAAAAACAAACAAGGGTAGGTAAAAGCATCGTCACACACACACACACACACACACACACACACACACACACACACATACACACACACATCCACGTGGCACCAATAAACACGAGGCAAGCAACAGTAAAAGCCTAAACAAACACACACTCGTCATTTACAAGATGTGAAGCAATAACAAAGATATGACCAAAACTGCTGTAAATAAACACGCATATACATCGCCATAAACACGAGTAAACATCCGTCTGTTCAAAATAAAACGAGTAAAAATAACCATCCAAACACAAGCTATTGTTATTGACAAGATCCTGTTAAACACACACACACACACAAACACACACACTAAAATTAACACAAACAGGGATAAACATCAACATCGCTGTAAACACGTAAACACATCCATGTGCTTGCAATAAACACACGAGTAAAAATAACCAAACACACGTTATCGTTATTGACAAGATCAAGGTAATAAAAAAAATATGACCGGAATTACCACACAAACACAAGCAGTAACATCATAAAACACATCCATATGTAGGTAACGAATACACGAGGAAAATAAATCACCTAAACACAAGCAACCGTAATTTACAAGATCGTAGTAGTAGTAGTAGTAGTAGTAGTAGTAACATAGTAATGATGATGATGATGATGATAATAATAATAATATAGAAATAATAATAATAATAATAATATAATATAGTAATAATAATAATAATAATAATAGTAATAAATAACAACAAAGCAAGCAGAAATATTAACTGTAACTGAGGGTATAATTTACAAGATTCTCTCTCTCTCTCTCTCTCTCTCTCTCTCTCTCTCTCTCTCTCTCATCTTTATCCTGGCCTAAAATTGGGCATCTCTCCATCTTGAATGCTCATTTATAACGACTGATCAACACACGAAATAATGCTGGTCGTGAAAGTGATGCGGGAGGGCTTGCAGGGGCGTAGCACTGTCCTCCTCCGCCACTGAGCTACGCGAAATAAACAACAAAAGGACCAATATCTGTGCCAAATTAAGGAGAAAAAAAACTACAGTAATAAAACTAAGCCTAAACGTCACATAAACACAGGTACACACACACACACACACACACACACACACACACACACACACACACACACACACACACACACACACAAACCAGTAAAAATAATCACCCAGACACACTGCTCAAGGTCAAACACGCACACGCGCAGAAAAGCACACATACATGCACGCATACACAGAATTCGCGCACACATACACACACGATGTACCCTAGTTTACGTTTGGAGGGAGGAAGACAGGGAGGCAGGGAGGAGGAGGGAGGGAAAGACGGAGGGAGGGGACACGGAGGAGGAGGAGGAGGAAGGTAAAGAGTGAGAGGGAGGAAGGGAGGAAGAAAGGAAAGAAGATGATGGAGGAAGATGGGAAAGATGATGATGATGATTGACTGACTGATGATGGGGAGAGGAAAACCGAAATGGAAAGAGGGAAAGGGGGAAATACGACGATACGGAGGAAAGGAAAATGAAGAGAATGATAAAAAAAAAAAAAAAAAAAAAAAAAAGGAGGGGGATATGTAGAAGGGAAGGGGTGGGGAGAGACGGAAGTGGAGGCGGGAAAAAGGGTGGAGAGAGAGAGAGAGAGAGAGGGGGGGGGAAACAAAGGTATGAAAGAGTATACCGGCCAGAGGGGAGAAGATAAGGGAGGGGAGGGGATGGAGGGAGGGAAGAGGGGGAGGGGAAATGGAAAGAAGAGGGGGGGGAAGGGGTACGACAGAGAAAAATGATGGCTGGAGAGAGATAAGGGTGGGGAGGGGGAGGGGGGGAAGAGCAGGGAATGGGGAGAGTGAGACGAAAGGAGAAGAGGACGAAGAGGAGAGAGGAGAGGAGGGGAAAGGGATGAAGAGGAATGGTAAAATGGGGAAGAGAAAGGATCGAAGAGGAGACGCGAGAAGACCGAGAGACAAAGAAATAAAGGAAATGGAAGGGAGGAAAGGGAAAGGAAAGGAAGGGGGAATGATAAAAGGAAGGCAAAGAAGAATGGAGAGAGAGAGAGAGAGAGAGAGAGAGAGAGAGAGAGAGAGAGAGAGAGAGAGAGAGAGAGATGAAAAGCAAAAGACAGCAACAGGCGTAGTGAATGAAGGAGAATAAAATCTACGGGACTCTCCACCCACAGTAAGCTAACGTTCTCTCTCTCTCTCTCTCTCTCTACTACTACTACTACTACTATCACTACTATCACTACTATGCCGCTTCACTACTATGGCGTCTTTTATCATTTACAGCTGCTATCTCCAGACGATTATATTCAGCTGAGCAAAAAGACCTCCCGTACAGAAGGGGTTAATGAGGGCTGCATCAAACCCCTCCAGTCTTTTGTGTCCCCTATGCTGAATGAAATCGTCTGGAGGTAACAATAAAATAAATAAATAAATAAATAAATAAAATACAGATAAGTATGTCCCCTGAGTGAAGCGATTTAACCCTTCACTCCGATGACCCTTTTTATTATTCTTGCTGCCTCCAGACGATTTCATTCAGTCCACGAGAGGCTTTTCCAACTGGAGGAGTTATACAGAATTCATTAACCCCTTCAGTACTGGAAATCCCCCTCAGAAACGAAGAAAACCGTCCGTAGGTCATCATTATCACACTACCATCACCACCACAACCCTCCTCCTCCTCATCATCATCATCACCATCACCATCACCACCCTTCTCATCATCATCATCACCATCACCACCCTCCTCCTCCTCCTCATCATCATCATCATCACCATCACTACTACCGCCATCCTCATCACCACAACAACCACCCTCCTCGTCCTCCTCTCATCATCATCATCATCATCATCACCATCACCACCACCACCACCACCAAGGCAGCAAGAACAAAATAAAAACATCATAAGAGTATATATAAAAAAAAAACTAATTCCATACACAAATAAATATGTAATGTCATTTCTCAACCTTTTTTCAACTGCTCTGCCGTTCTTGTTGGGGGGGGGGTTGGAATGAGTGTGTCTCTTTACTGACGTCACAGCCCCTCTCTCTCTCTCTCTCTCTCTCTCTCTTATACGTTATTTTCTCTACCTCTCAACAGCTCGCTTCCTCTTCTCTCTTTCTTGCGTTTTATTTTCCTAGTTTCTCCACAGCTTACTTTCTCCCTTTTTCAATCTCTCTCTCTCTCTCTCTTCAGTACCTTAACTTCCACAGCCCTTCCTTGCTCAATTCCTTACTTTCTCTAACTCACTAGAGAGAGAGAGAGAGAGGGAGTAAGAGGGGGGGGGAGGGGCAGAACTTCAACAGGGAGGGTCACCACATCGACTCTTTTAAAGTAGTGGTGGTGGAGAGCACGACCCCGCGATTGTGGTAGTTGTGGTAACTGTGGTAGAGTGTGTGCAGTGGTTGTGGTAGCTGTGGGAGTTATGGTTCAGGATGTAAGGTAGTTGTGACTGACTGGGAATGTGATGGTGGTGGTGGTTGTGGTATGAAGGGCGGGTAGTTGTGGTATGGATGGAGACAGGAATTGTGGAGAAGGTGGCTCTCTCTCTTGGTGGTGGTGGTGGTAGTTGTGGTAGGGATGGAGACAGGAATTGTGGAGGAGGTGGTTTTCTCTCTCTCTCTCTCTCTCTCTCCATTATCCTCCAGGGTGCATTTCCAGGTGTCACATATCAATGACGTCACCGATAACCTTGACGTCACACAAAGATAATAATTTTCTCTAATTCACTTACATATCATCGACTGAGTGTGACGTCAAACAGGTGAGAAAGAAGCAGGAGGTGTAGTCTTATTAAATGTACAGAACTTACATTACGCCTCGCTGTACTGTAGATAAGAGAGACAGACAGACTGACAGATAGATAATATACACATAGATAGACAGAGATAGAGACAGACCGATAAATATACATAAATAAAAAGACAGATACAGACAGACAGACAGACATGTACACTGATAAAGAAAATATACTAATGTGGAACGAAATCATGGAGTGTCACCTCAGGGATAGGAGACTGAATAGGGATGCTGCCAGAGATCGAGCAGCGTGGACAGCCGCCATCAGGTGACTAAGGCCGACGCATGGAAGCATATTGGAGCCTTTATAAACGATACGAGATTTTTATTCAAGTTACGAGGGACGTGTAGTACTGGAGGGGTTAGTGAAGGGGGTATATCCAACCCCTACAGTTCCAGTAACCTCTCCTAGGCAGAATAAAAACCGTCCGGAGAAAACAGGAATTGACCAACACCATTATTGTTATCATCATCATCATCATCCCACCACCACCACCATCTATATCACTTTCCTCCTCCTCCCTCCCATCATCATCACCATTACCACTGTCCTCCTCCCCCTCTTCTAATTCTTCATCTTCATCATCGTCACCACCACCACTATAACCTTTCCTCCCACTACCAAAACCTTATTAACTTTACTGCCATACAATTCACCCCTTATTACACTACTACCACGTGCAATTTACCCCTGACCCAATCTTGCTAAGTGTCGTAAAAAAAACTCTCCCTCATCATTTCTCAACTTTATTTCTCCTTCAAATCGATATATAATTTACGGGTCTTTATTTATTTTTTATTTTTTCAATTCCTCGTTGATATCAGGCACTACTACTGTAACGTCATTTTTTTTTTTTCCAACAATAAATGGTATTTCTTTGACAATCATATTCTTCCCCTTAAGTACGTGTATACCCTTTGATGTAGTACTCTTGCAACCACCTGGCCCGTGTGTGTGTGTGTGTGTGTGTGTGTGTGTGTGTGTGTGTGTGTGTGTGTGTGTGTGTGTGTGTGTGTGTGCAGGGTTCTTGTGTGTGGGGATTTCGCTGAGAAGGTATTTAGCGTACAGCCCTCCGCCTACTGGCTCATAGTCGCTTAGCTCATAGGCCCCTACCCAGTGTTTCTCTCTTCAACAACTACTGATAGTGCCTAATTCACCTCCTACCTAAACAACCCTGGGCACCAATTATTTAAGAGGGAAGCCTCTCATATTGAAAAGGTTAATATTCAAAAAAAAAAAACAAGAGTACGTACGGGAAACTTCATCCGTCCCTCATATACTGTACTTTAATTTTTTTTTCTACTAATTACTACAGTGTTATTTACCTGCAGGAAAAGCCCCAGGTCTGAACGACATTATCTTCCTTACCTCTCTATCTATCTTTATCTATATTTAGCTGTGTACCTATCTATACACAATATATCTATCACCCATCTATCTTCGACCTATCTACGTATTTATATCCATCCATCTTCCTAGTCGCAACCAGCTAAGGGGGACCCAGGTAACTGAGAGCGTCGCGTGCTTACCTCCTCCTCCTCCTTCTCCATCTTCTCTTCCTCCTCCTCCTCCTTCTCCATCTTCTCTTCCTCCTCCTGCCCCTTCTCTTCCTCCTCCTCCACCTCCTTCTTGTTTGTGTATGGGTACAAGTCAACTCATTCATCTTCTTTCACCTGAAGATGAATATGTTTGCACTCCGCTTTTTACTAATTCCGAGCCATTACTGCCATGAAGGTGATTTGGTATATATGATCTAATATTTATGCAGTGGCGTTGCTTAGTACCTTCGATCTGATTATTTATTTTACATGATTATAATTTTTTTTGCACTAACTGACCATTTTGTTCAACTTAAGGATCTCTAATGGTAGTGGTGGTAGTAGTAGTAGTAGTAGTAGTAGTAGTAGTAGTAGTAGTACTATTACTACTACTACCACTACTACTACTACTACTACTACTAATAATAATAATAAGAATAGTGCTAGTAGTGTTAGTCGTGGTAGTAGTAACAGCTACTCTCATATACCTTCCTCTGCTGGTGATAATGAAACAAACACTTCTGAGAGAGAGAGAGAGAGAGAGAGAGAGAGAGAGAGAGAGAGAGAGAGAACAGTGAAAATCGGTCACTGGGCCTCCGAGGGGAAAAAAAAAAAAAAAAAAAAAAAAAAAAAACGAATCTACCTGCCCTTAGTATGAAACCAACAGTGTTAAGAAAGCTCCCTAACCCCTTTTCCTAAGCGATTTATTTTATCACACCTTACTGCCCTCTTCTGTGTAACATAAATGATATAAATCCTTCCAATATCCCCACACTCTGCATAAACAACGTACAAAAAGAATATTAATCAGCCATATCCAAAAATAAATCGCTAAGGAAGAGGTGTTAGGGAGAAAATCTGTTCACCCCTTGTCCTATATTACCAGGTCGCATTTGGGGGGATCTGGATGTACAGGGACTGAGAGAGAGAGAGAGAGAGAGAGAGAGAGAGAGAATGGAAAGGAATGGAGGAAAAGATGGAGGGAGGTAGGGAGGAACGGGTGGTGGGAGGCAGGGAGGAAAGGATGGAGAGAGGCAGGGAGGAAAGGATGGAAGAAGGCAGGGAGATAACGATGGAGGGAGGCAGGGAGGAAAGGATGGAGGGAGGCAGGGAAGTAAGGATGGAGGGAGAGAGTGGAGGTGAGGATGGAGGGAGGAAAGGATGGAGGGTGGGAGAGAGGTATGGATGGAGGGAGAGAGTAGAGGTAAGGATGGAGGAAGAGAGTGGAGGTAAGGAGGCAAGAGGGAGGTAAAGAGGGAGGTGGAGTGTTAAAGAGCAGCTGGCATGATACCAAGGTGCAGGTAAGGCCGCGTTTGGGTCCCGGCACGAAGGAAGGGAGGGAGGGAGGGAGGATGGAAGGAAGGAAGGAAGGAAGGAAGGAGGGGGAAAGTGAAAGAAAGAACAAAAGAAAGAAAGAATGAAGGTAAGCACGTGGGTAGGTAGACAGGTAGTGAATAAATGTATCAATTAACGAATGAATGAAAGAAGGAAGGGTGGATGGACGGAAGAAAGGAGGAAGGCAGAAAGGCAGGCAGGAGGGGAAGGCAGACAGACAGGGTGAACAGTCAGACACGTACGGCTGACACAATACATAGGTAGATTTTAGGCAGCTAGGCAGGCAGAGAAAGAAGGTGGATAGTTAATAAGGGCTAAAGGCAGGTAGGCAGTAAGGTATGTAACAGGTAAAAAAGGTAAGCGGAGAATCAATGACGCGGCAGGTAGGCAGGGAGGGTAAATGTGGAGGGAGGAAGGCAGGAAGGTAGGCAGGGGGACAGTGAATGAGGAGGGAAAGACAGGAGAGTAGATGGATAAAGCAGGGGGGCAGAGGCTAAAAATGGGTAAGGCAGGAAGGTAGGCAGGTGAAGAGTAAATGAGTGAGGCAGGAAGGCAGATAAGAAGGCGAGCAGAGTAAATGAAAAGGCAGAAAGGTGGGAAAAGGGAAACAAATAAGACAGGTAAAAAGTAAACAAGTAAGGCAGGGTTGAAGGCAGAAAGAGTAAATGAGTAAGGCAGGTGGGGAGAGAGGCAGAAAGAGAGTATATATGTGAGGCAGGCAGGCATAAAGAGAGAAAATGAGTGAGGCAGGCAGGCAGGGCGGGGTGGTAAAGAGGCAGGGAGGTAATGAGAGCAAGGACAGTAATGAGTACTAAAAGAGCACAATACTTACACCCAAAAGCACACTTACACACCCACACCATCGACACCCTCCCCGTCCCCTCTCCCTGCATCAGTAACACTTCTCCTCAAACTCTCTCTCTCCTCCCACTCCCCTTCTCCTTCATCTCTCGAGTGCCATTTCCACCTACACACACACACACACACACACACACACACACACACACACATTGCATATCTATTTATCGATCAACATACCACCGTGTCCATGCAACAGAGGGACTGAGTTGGCTATACGTCACTACTCAATGCATTATAAACCACTACCAGGAATTTTTAACCATCAAGGACTCCTATGACCCACTCTTAGCTTTACGGTCATGTGGTGTTAGCTGGGAGAGAATACCACACTCATCCCCTCAGGCCTCCAATGACTCACTTAGCTTTAGAGTCACGGGGTGTTAGCTGGAACTGAACACCCGACTCATCCCAATCATGTGAAGGTTAATGGACTGCTTTCTCTCTTATGGCTGGAATATCTCTAGACTTGTATACCAGCTAAAACCAGACGATTTTATTCAACTGTGTGTCATGGGAGCCTGTGAATTTGTGTGTACAGTAATACGCAAGATAAACAAAAAAGAACAGCAGGTTGTATATGAAAAAAAAAGGTCCTCACACAGCACAGATATTAGGACGTTGGCTGGTATGGGTATGACAAGAGCTGTGTGTCATGTTACGCTCAACACTGCCCCGTGACGCACATGTAATGCAAACGTCACCCCTTCCATACGATGACGCCTTGAGTTTTTGTGATTCTTGCGATCCACAGATAATTTATTCATATCTGGACAGCCCCTAGTGGTTACCTGTTTATCTATCTATCTACCTGTCTATCTATATGAGAGAGAGAGAGAGAGAGAGAGAAAAACCAGATGTAATAAAATACGTGTACATTGCACTGAGGGGGGTAGATAAAATCGTCTTGTGGCACAATAAAACAAAAATAAAAACAAAAAAGACGTCATAGTACAGAAGGGGATTAAAGCTACCGTCAACATTATTATTATTATTATTATTATTATTGTTATTATTATTATTATTTCACGTCCTCCTTCCCAAGTAGTGACAGGGGATGCAAGGGCAGTACCTGAGTCGCAAAAGCCGAAGTACTCAACACGGGATCAATACGCGTACCAGTCACTCAAGGCAAGGACGACTGAGGCCGGTTCTCGTCGGTTATAGGCGCTCCCTAACACACTTTCCTGAGCGATTTATTCTGCTTATCAAACCTCGCCCTCCTCTGTGTTGCTTAATTCATTCCAATATCGCCATCCTCTGCAAATTACGTACAAAGGCATCCTGATACGTCCCAAAAATAAATCGCTGAGGAAGAGGTGTTAGGGAAGACACGAGTAACAGTAGTGAGAAAGAGTACCAAGCACAGGATCAGTAACGGCAGTATTTTCTCGTTATTCCACTAAAAGATAACTGCAGTACCAACGCCATCTTCAGTAAAAAAAAAAATAAAAAAAAATAATAATAGTAACTGTTTGGTTTTCAAGTTCTATCACCAGTAGAGGCATAACTGAGGGACTTACAGCAGTACCAATTCTCCTCCGTAACAGTAGCAGGAAGAGTAACATCAGTAACAGTAGCACTAACCTGTCCTCAGGTGTAGCACTAGGAGGGGTTTTAAAGTAACTGAAGGACTTGAAGCAGTGCCAATTCCCCTCAGTAACGGTAGCAGGATGAGTAACACAACATCAGCAACAGTAACGGTAGCAGGATGAGTAACACAACATCAGTAACAGTAGCACTAACCTGTCCCCAGCAGCAGCAGAAGTAAAAGACATAAACCTGTATCAATTCTCCTCAGTAACGGTAGCAGGATGAGTAACACAACATCAGCAACAGTAACGGTAGCAGGATGAGTAACACAACATCAGCAACAGTAACGGCAGCAGGAGGAGTAACACAACATCAGTAACAGTAGCACTAACCTGTCCCCAGCAGCAGCAGAAGTAAAAGACATAAAGCTGTACCAATTCCCCTCAGTAACGGTAGCAGGAAGAGTAACAACATCAGTAACAGTAGCACTAACCTGTCCCCAGCCGCAGCAGAAGCAGTGGCAGCTCTCTTCTGGCTGGACAGTACCTCAACACGAAGCAGACCCGGGTACTCTGCCATCTCTCTCACTTCCTCTCTTACTCTTTCACTCTATCTCCCTCTCTCCTTCACTCTCTAATCTTCCACTCCTTCAGTATCTACCGCTCCCTCACCTTAAGTTTTTGCCCCTGTCTTTTATATTTCTCACCTACAATCTTTATCTCACTTCACGAATCCACTGTCTCTGATCTTCCCTACGTCACTTTGAAGAGTTACTACTGTCTTTCTGTTCTTCAATGTCTCACTATCACCACTCTTCTTTACTCTCACTCGCCACTACCACCATACCGACGCATTATACGGTGACAAAAGCTAAAGTACTCTACCGCAGCACAGTACCACCGGAGACAAAGCACCGTACCCCTGCACAGTACCACATCAAAGTACGGTATCGCAGCAAAGTTTCACCACATATAAAGTACCGGTACTCAATTAAAGGGCCCAGACTTCTACCACAGAGAACGTGCCGAGAGTAGAACGTGCATTGGATGAGGGAACGTGCCAATCAGAGTGTACTGGGTATGGGAACGTCCACAATCAGAAGGTGTATTGGGTAAGGGAACGTGCCAATCAGAACGTGTACTGGGTAAGGGAACGTGCAATCAGAACGTGTACTGGGTAAGGGAACGTGCCAATCAGAACGTGTACTGGATAAGGGGACGTGCCAATCAGAACGTGTACTGGGAATGGGAACGTGCCAATCAGAACGTGTATTGGGAAGGGAACGTGCCAATCAGAACGTGTACTGGGAATGGGAACAAGCCAATCAGAACGTGTACTGGGTAAGGGAACGTGCCAATCAGAACGTGTACTGGGTAAGGGGAACGTGCCAATCAGAATGTGTATTGGGTAAGGGAACGTGCCAATCAGAACGTGTATTGGTTAAGAGAACGTGCCAATCAGAATGTGTACTAAGAATGGGAACGTGCCAAGCAGAACGTGTATTGGTTAAGAGAACGTGCCAATCAGAACGTGTACTGGGAATGGGAACGTGCCAATCAGAGTGTACTGGCTAAGGGAACGTCCACAATCAGAACGTGAATTGGGAAAGGGAACGTGCCAATCAGAAAGTGTGTAGAGTTAGAGAATGGCACCAACAAAGTGATTTAGATATGAATGAGGATATTAAGAGTACGTGCTGGGCGAGACTATACCAGGCAAAGGGAGTACTAGGTAAGAGCAGGTGGTGTGTGGTGGTATGGAATGTCGGGAGTGGAGTGTGTGGTGTGGTGTGGATAGCGGTAGGGGCGGCACAGTACGCAGGGCAGCGGCGGGGCAGGCAGGTGCAGGGAGGGTGGTGGGAGGGTGGGTGGAAGCAGCAGCACTCAGGCGCAGTCTCTACTCTCCCGCCCTCACACACACACACATCCCTTTACTCACACCACTCACTACCATACGCACACAAGCTCCCTCCCATCACTACCACACACACACACACACACAAGCTACCTCCCTTCACTACCACACATACAAGCTACCTCCCTTCACTACCACATACATACAAGCTACCTCCCTTCACTACCACACACATACAAGCTCCCTCCCTTCACTACCACACACACACACACACGCTCCCTCCCTACCACCATGCACACACACACACGCTCCCTCCCTTCGCTACCACCATGCACACCACACCTTCGTATACCGCTTTCATCATCGTAATCTTAATCCCACTTTCCACTAAAAACGGGATGAGGAGAATCAAGAAATATATTACCTCCCTCCGGCCAAGGACGTTCTTTTATTTACCTATATTTTACGCTAATGCCCAACGTTGGAATATTAACCGATTAACAAGATGCGCCCTCTAAAAAGTTAATGAAGAGGGAGGCTAAAAGTATAGACCTACAAGTTTCACGCACTAAGTACCCTTTAGGCCATCACCTTCGGACACAATGGGTATGCAGTGTGTCCCGTACAGCAGGCTATACTTCCATCCACTCACCAGACAAAGCTTTGGAATTATTAGCTCCACATCAGAGGCCCAAGTCTTACCCCACAAAAAGCACTGCATAAATTATGGTCCCGTCGCTCCCGTCTAGCTTGTGGGATGAAGGTGGTTCTGTCAAAGACTAAGTTCAGAAAGGAATCCAACCCTCGTCATGTGGAGCTCCAGACATATTTCATCCATCCACCTCCACACACACACACACACACACACACACACACAATGGAAGATACAATAAATATCTACACACGGCAGGACACAACTAGGAGATGGTAGGAGGAAGGCAGGTAGGCAGGAAGAAGGAATGTCAGAGGAAGAGGGCGCAAAACAGAAAAATAAAAACAGAGAGAGCAGGTAGGGAAAGACAAAACAGATAACCGCACAAGAGGACGGGAAAACAGGCAGGACAAGTCTGGTGGGAAAGCCAAGAACATGGAAAGGAAAGGAAAGGAAAGGAAAAGAAAGGACGGGAAGGGAAGGGAAGGGAAGGGATAGGATAGGAAAAGGGAGGAAAAGTAAGCTAATGAAAAGTAAGGTAGAGTACGGTAAGGTAAGGTAAGGTAGGGCGTAGTAAAGCAAGGCCAAGTGAGGTAGGGAATATAAGGAATGGACAAGGTGAGATTTGGAAGTTAAAGTTACATCTATTCACGCGACTATCTATCTATATCCACCGCTTTCCTCCCCATCAAGCTCTCCCTCTCTTCCTGTCATTTATCTTTCATCTCTCTCTCTCTCTCTCTCACACACACACACACACACACACACACACACACACACACACACACACACACACACACACACACACACACACACGCAATTCAGTAGTTTATGGGCTACGGCTGTCTGTGTGGGCACTTGGATCACCTGAGATAGTTTCCGGGTGGGGAAGGGGAGTGTGAGAGGAGAGGAGGAAGAGAGAGGGGAGTGTGAGCGGAGGGGAAAATGAGGGAAGGAAGTGTGAGAGGAGGGGAGGAAGAGAGAGGGAGGGTGAAGAGAGGAAGGAGAGGGAAGGAGAGGAGGGGAGGGAAGAAAAGGAAAGAGGGGAGGGGAGGGGTGAAAGGTGGAAACAGGGTAAAGAGGGGAAGGAAGGAGTGTACGTTGAAGGGGAATGGGGAAAGGGAGAGGAGAGGAGAGGAGAGGGGAGGGGAGGGGAGGGCGAGAAGACAAGTTAGAGAATGAGATGCCGGAAATTAAAAGTGAGAAGAATGAGGTTGGGATGAGGGAAAGAGGGGAAGAGGTGGGATGAGCAGGAGGGAGGGAGGACGAGAGGGGAAGAAGGGAGATGGGGGAGGATGGAGAGGTAGGAAGTAGTAGAAAAAAGGGGGGAGGTGCTGGGCGGGGGGGGGGGGGAGGGAGGGAGAGAGGAGGAACGAAGGGACACGATAGAGGAGGAGGCAGAGAGAGAGAGAGAGAGAGAGAGAGAGAGAGAGCGTTATTAACGAATATTTCTCTCTCTCTCTCCCACCACTACTGACTCTGTTTCCTTTCCTTCCTTCTTCAACTTTCTCTCCATCTGCCTACATCCACGTCTCCTTGGTTTCTATCTATCTGTTCTCTTCGTATCTACCTTCTCACCTCTCTTCCCCTTTCCCAGTTACTTCTCTACCTCTTCTTTCCAATCTTCACTACTATCTTACCTGTCCCCTCTGATCTTATCTACCTCTTAATTTCCTTCTGCCTGTCTTCCTACCCTTTTTCTCCCATTCTCTCACCTCTTTCCTCCATTCTGTCTACATCCCTACTTCTTTCCTCCTATTGTACCTACTTATTTTTCTTTTATCCTGCTTGCCTTTCTGGTTCTTTCCCTCCATCATGCCATCTTTCCTACCTCTTTCCTCCTACGCTGCTCACCTCTTTCCTCCAACTCTACCTAACTCTTTCTTCCATCCCTACCTCTCCCTTTCCTCCTGCCCTGCCTACCTCTTCCCTCCGCCCCTTCCTACCTTTTTCCTCCCTGCATCTTAGCTACAGTACTGCCCTCTTTGTCTCTCTGTCCATCACCAAGACAACCCGTTTGTTTGTTGCCCCACACAATCTACACACGTACTTCAAGCCTTCCTTCCCTCCTTTCTTCCTTCCTTTCTTTCCTCCTTCCTTAACTCCTTTTTTTCACCGCCTAATGTACTTCGTTATCAGCCTCTCATCACTACTGTATTTCCTTAACCTTCACACAAACATAATTCTACTTTCTTATTTGTCAGCCAACCTACATCACTGTCTAATATATTTCACTATCGCTCCATGTAAACACTTTTTTATAACCACACAATTCATACAAACAGCTTTCTACCCACTTACCTGTCAGCCAAACTACCTGTAAACATTTTTTTTTTTTTCAGTCAGACAAACATCTTCCTATTTTCCCATCTGTCAGCCAAAGTACTTCAATGTCAGCTTGTGTAGTGTTTATTTGTGTTCATCTTCCATTAGTTATCTACCTTCTTCTTTGTCAACCAACCTGCCCACCATGACTAACTGTAACCCTGTCTTCTGGCTTACCTGTTTCCTGTCACTCGGCCAAAACGCTTGCCAACAGCCCTTCCTGTCTATATGCCTGTCTGTCTGTGTCAAATACTTTCCCAGCACCCTATCTGTCTTCTCTCTCTCTCTCTCTCTCTCGCCACCAGTGCTTCTCCCTGCTACCTTCCCTTGTCTTCTGTCACCCTACCTACCTGCCTACTCACCTGGCCTATGTTAATTAGTGTGCGGTCTTGTCACCCTATCTCACTCTGATACAACAACCCTGTCTATCTCACTGAAACCCTACACTTCCCACACCCTAATTACCTACCTACCTACCGGCCTTTCTCTCTCTCTTTCTACCCCTCTCCCTACCTATCTACTGTACCTATTTACTGACTTACAGATGTACCGTACCTACTTACTCGCTTAATTAATCTGCTTAACTATCTCCTGGAAACCTTATACTCCCACTGCCCTAATAACCACTGATGCTGATCCCTACCTACCTACCAACTTATTCCTTTACCTACCTACCTACCTACCAAACCATACCCTCTTCCCGACCTCCTTGCAACCCTAGTCTTACGCCAGCCTTACTAATACTGCGTCTACTACCCACCACCAGTACTTACATTTACCTATCTTCTTACTTACCTACCTACCTACCTACCCTGCTGACACATTACGGTACTCTTCCAGCTTACTTATATTGATGAAAACCTACTGCTTGTTTGCCTGATCCTGATGATAAACTGCTGTCTTCCTACCTACCTACCTGCCTTCCTGCTTGCCTACCCGCCTATCTACATGTCTACCTCCCTGCCTACCACTGGGCCTCCCTACCCTTTTGCCTTCCTACCTACCTCCCTACCCTTCTGCCTTCCAACTTACCTCCCTATCTTCCACCCTCCTTACCTACCTCCTTACTTTCCTAACTAAGTACATCCCACATTCCTACCTCCCTTTGATCCACTGTGTCT
Organism: Coenobita brevimanus; assembly: GCF_032717465.1. Taxonomy (NCBI): domain Eukaryota; kingdom Metazoa; phylum Arthropoda; class Malacostraca; order Decapoda; family Coenobitidae; genus Coenobita; species Coenobita brevimanus. Next base: position 39,940,379 of record NC_137013.1, on the reverse strand, counting down.
GCCTCCCTGCCTATCCTACCCTACTGTCTTCTTGAAACCCTACACCTCCTGTTGCTCACTGTGTCTGCCTGCCTTCTTGCCTTTCTTCCTACCTGCCTGCCTGCCTACCCCACCCTACTGCCTCCTAAAAATCCTACTCTCCCTACTTCCCAGTCAGTCTGCTTGCTTGAAACCTACTCTCCCTGTCGTTTGTTTTCCTGCTTGCCTGTCTGCCTAAAATCCTCCTCTACCTGCTTCCCATTGTCAGCTTTTCTGCTTCCTTTCCTGCCTGTCTGCTTTCCTGTTTCCTTTCCTGCCTGTCTGCTTTCTTGTTTCCTTTCCTGCCTGTGTGCCTGCTTTCCTGCCTGAGAGTCGCACCCCCCCCCCCTCCGCTTCGATCAATGGCTCTCTACGTACCCACTCCTCCTCTCTTCCTCTCTCTCTCTAGTTCTCTCTTCTTCTCTTTAATATCCCTGCCCCCCCTCCTCACATAGTACTCTCTCTCTCTCTCCCCTGTCCGCAATTACGCTGACAAATGGACGTAATTAACCTCTTCAGAACGATGCCTTTTTCATTCTTTCCACCGCCTGGCAACTCTATTTGGTTTTTGAAGATCCTCGTAATGAAGGGGCATTAAATATACAGTAACCCCTCTCTCTCTCTCTCTCTCTCCCTCTCTCTCTCGCTAGATCACTGAAAACTTTATTTATGATGGCTTCAAGAACTGAGAGAGAGAGAGAGAGAGAGAGAGAGGGGGGGGGGAGTAAAAGGCGGAGGAGAGGGGTTGGACTGAAGTAATAGGGTGAGGAAGTGAGGTGGCAGAAGAAGGAATGGAGATGAGGAGGAGAGGAAGAGTGAGGGTAGGGGAGGGTGCCAGAGGTGAGGCGGGAGGGATAGAGAGGGGGGGGTAGGAGAGGGGAGAGAGGTGATGTCCGGCAGTGGGGAGGGGGTAGTGGGGAGAGGGAGAGGCAGAAGCGGGGAGGGAGGGAGGGAGGGAAGAAACGAGAAGAGAAAAGGAGAGAGAAGAGGTAGCAAAGGAGAGGAGAGGGTAGGGGAGGGGTGCCAGAAGTGAGGGGAGGATAGGGGTACAGAGAAGAGAAGAGGGGAGGGGTGGGGAGGAAAGAGGGAGCAAATGTGAGGGGAGGGACATAGAGGAGACGACAGGGAGAGGAGGGGGGATAGTGGAAGAGGCTGGGGGGAGTGGAGGGGATAGGGGAGAGTGGGAGAGGCTGTGAGGAGGGGAGGGGATAATAGGAGAGGCTAAGGGGAGGGGAAGGGAGGAGAGGGGAGGGCAAAGGGTAGAAGTAGCATGACTGGGAATTTCCCCGGAATTCATAAGAGCCTCAAGACACTGTTGCTACCACGCCTGACGAAACCACTCAACACCCACCACTACCAACACAACTACCAGCATTACCTAACTAGCACATCACCAACTAAAAAATTACCTAACGTACCAAACGAACGACATAACTAAGCAACCACAGCTACCAACATTACCTACCACAACAACCAATATTACAAAAGACGAACCATTTCATAACCACAACTACCAACATTACAACTGACGAACCATTTCATAACCACAACTACCAACATTACCAACCAAAACTAACGAACCACTCATCAACCACAACTACCACCATTACCAACCACAACAACCACTATCACCCGCCAGTAGTAAACATTTCTTTAATAAAACAAACATTTGCCACAATGATCAACAGGGCAATATTGGTCCTTTAAACCATCCTCCATCATTACCTTGCAAAAAATAAAGAAAGAAAATAAGAAAACAATATTATTAACCTGTAAATGAAAAATGCTCCTGACTACCTACAAACGTCATAAAACAAATAAATACAATACCTGGCGAGAGAGAGAGAGAGAGAGAGAGAGAGAGAGAGAGAGAGAGAGAGAGAGAGAGAGAGAGAGAGAGAGAGAGAGAGAGAGAGTTTTGGAGGAGAGAGAAATGAAAGGAGGGAAAATAAAGCTAAAAAGATACGCAGGGAATGTAGGAGCGTACACAGCAAGGGCTTGACAACGGGCAAGGATAAATAATAAATAAATAATTATACAAATAAGTAAGAGGTGAAAGCAAAGGAAGAAATGTGTGAAAAATATGAAAGAACTGAAAATGAGATGTAAAACTTGGGAGTGACGAAATAAGTATCTAGGACGCACGAGGATCACTAGATAATCGATTCCAAGGCCCACTCTCCTCCTAGAATACGACACGCAACCATCACCTTTAACATCAAGGTCCCCAAATGCACTGCTGGGTGAACATGTACAAGGGGAAGAGACAAACTTTATCCTACAGTCCGACCGGCTCTACAATCACACTCAGGGTCATTCTATTGAGGGCTAGATGTGGTAATAGGGGGGAGAGGGGGGTATGAGGAGAGGGAGGGGAGAGGGGGGTATGAGGAGAGGGAGGGGAGAGGGGGAATAAGAAGGGGGAAGGGGGAAGGAGGTGGAAAAGGGGAGGGGGGGAATTAACGTACACAACTGACACGTGCCCTTGGACCTCTGAGATAAAGTACACACACACACACACACACACACACACACACACACACACACACACACACACACACACACACCTTAAGCCACTCCCGTACCCAAAGACACTAAGGGTTATATAACAGTTTCTTGTAAACACACTTCCCCTTCCTCCTCTTAATTCTTAGCACGCACACGAATACATATCGTACTGTACACATACATACGCACATACACATTCTGCATACACATACAAATACATACACACTCCCTCTTTTCACTCCATTACTCTTACTTCAAAAATATACGCATACACACATACATCCATCCATACAATCATATACTCTTCAATTTTTCACTCGCATTTTAAACACACACACACACACACATTTTATAAGGACTCGCTCTTTCCCTCTCTGAAAATGAAAGAGAGAGAGAGAGAGAGAGAGAGAGAGAGAGAGAGTTACACCACGTTGTCAAGGTGCGTCACATCCCCTCTGATAACAATTCGTCCTTTCTCTCTCTCGCTCACACTCTTAATTTTCTCACAACCGTCCATTTCTTTCCTACTGCTCTCGTCTCTTAATTAAATTCCTCAGCCTTCCAACCCCTTCCATTTAACCATTTTCACTACATCTCCAAATTATTTTTTTTTTCTTTTTCTTTTAATTCTTGTTTTGGAATTTTTGTTATATTATTTAAAGTATTCTTGATGGCAGAACGTTTCACACACACACACACACACACACACACACAAAGACACTGACACATGCACACACACACACAAACACAAAGACACTGACACATGCACACACACACACAAAGACGCTGACACATGCACACAGACACTGACACACACACACACACACACACACACACAAGACGATTTTATTCAGCTCCAACCTCCATCAGCCTCTTCACCACGAGGACCACTGTATTCCTGCAAGCTGAATCCCATACCCTAACTCCATCATCTGAGGCACCTCTCATACAGATGGGGTTCAATATAAGCTCACCAAACCCCTCTAAAGACAAGAAAATAGTCTATACTCCACTCTTCCTACAACCAGACGATTTTTAAAAGCTAATTACAAACCCCCATAGCTATGAAAAGGCCAAATACTTCCGCATTTTTTAACCTCTATTCTATTTATGTTCAGCCGGAGGGAGAGGTGGGTGGGAGAGCCTTAAGGAGAGGTGGGTGGGGAGAGAGGCTTATAGGTCCGTATCTTTGTCAATTAAGGAAGCTCCCTAATACCTCTTTCCGAGCGATTTATTTTTGGATACAGCGGGTTAATAACAAGTTGTATGTTACTTATGCTGAAAAGTGTGGTTCTGGATGGATTTAAATGACGCAGGAAAGGATGGGAAGGAGTACTAAGCTAAATAAATCACTTGGGAAGAGATGTTAGGGAGCTTCCTTAACACCTCTATTCTCACCCTACAATATAATGGATCAAGACTTAGTTTGTGGGGTTGGATTCCTTCTCTCTAAGGCTGGGGTATCGCATATGCTCTTTCTCACTCACATGTTAATCCTTCTCTCTCTCTCTCTCTCTCTCTCTCTCCTGCTGTCACTTCTTGCTCAACCGGAGTTACTACAAAGTTAGGACTCGTATTTTTATTGCTATTTTACGAGAGAGAGAGAGAGAGAGAGAGAGAGAGAGAGAGAGAGAGAGAGAGAGAGAGAGAATAATTCACCTTTTACTATCCGACGTCTGGACACAAATCTTTATAATAAACTGAAGGTCGTAGTAAGAGGGAAATAAGGAATAAGAAAAAAATAAATGATCCTCAGTGCCAAGTCAAGGGCTAGAGAGAGAGGTCAGGAGTGTCTGTGATCAGTTTTCTAATGGAAGTCAGAACGCAATGGATTATTATTTACTAAAGGCTGTGGTAACGAGGGAAGGACAAAGGAGAAACAGTTGTGATCGTTCATGTTAAAACGGGGAGAAAATGTGTGTGTGTGTGTGTGTGTGTGTGTGTGTGTGTGTGTAATTAAACAAAGAAAAAATATATACACACACAGATAGATACATAAATAGCGACAGATAGACTGATATATTTTCAACTCGATGCCTGAACACAACAGAAGTAGGAATTAATCAATTAATAACCCCTTCACTACACCTACAAAGCCTCAGCTAAATTATTCCACATCACTTACAAGCAGATCACCCTCCTCACTCCCTATACCACTACCCATGAACTATCTCAGGTCACCTCTGGGATTCGAACCGCGGCGCGAAAATATACGAAAACAACACACTTAACTGAGGGTCGTAGTAAGGGGGAAACGAAGGAGGAATGAGGAAAAGAGGTTCAGACTATCCATGTTACCACGTGGGTGCTAAGTCGGGGTTGTGGTAAGTAAGGAGGTTTGGATTATCCCCCCCCCCTCCTCTCCCCCGCTCACGAGACCTCCCTCTTCGTCCTCTTTGAACCAGTGTGAGAGAGAGAGAGAGAGAGAGAGAGAGAGAGAGAGAGAGAGAGAGAGAGTGAGAGAGAGAGAGTTGCCCGACCATGAAAGAGTTATCATTTGGTATAACTGATTTTTTTTTTTTTTTTTTTTTTTTTTTTTTTTTGTGGTAAGCTTAAGTGACCCCAAAAAATTCAGTCTGACTACAATTTCTGACCCAGGATACACAAGAGTTTTTAAAGGCGTTCGTCCTGGGTCTTAAGAAGTGAGGCAACGCGGGGGTCGTCGTACTTTCTGCGTCAATTGTACAAAAGAATTTATTTAGCAGATTCTGAGAAGGAGGTTTGGTCGAAGAGAGGGGAGGAGGGTTGGAGTCACGCAAGGCTTGTAAAAAAAAACTGGGTGTGATATTGCTTTTCTCTTTTATTCTCTTCTCTCTGTCTCTCTATTTTGTTCTCTCTCTCTCTCTCTCTCTCTCTCATTTTTTTTTCTCCTCTCTTACTTTCTCTCCCCCTTTCTCATTTTTCTTCCCCCCCCCCACTCTATCTACATGTCATTCTCTCTCTTACTTTCTCTCCCCCTTTCTCATTTTTCGTCCCCCCCCCCACTCTATCTACATTATATCATTCCCTCTCTCTCCCTCTCTCTCTCTCTCTCTCCCAGATCTGAGACGTGACCACACCGCACATTCACGTCACCTTCAAAACTAAGACGCCCGACCAACTCTTGCGTCAGGGTTGGAGAGGAAAAGGGGCTGACTCCAAGTTGAATGGGGTTTGCGCCATTGATATTCGTAGAAGCTCCCTAACACCTCTTCCTTAGCGATTTATCTTTTTTGTACGTTATTTTTTGGAGGGGAAATGGGACGGCTTCCACGCTGAATGAGGTTTGCGCCATTGATATTCGTAGAAGCTCCCTAACACCTCTTCCTTAGCGATTTATCATTTCGTACGTTATTTATGCAGAGTACGGCGATATGGGAATGATTGATGTAACACTGAAGAGGACAGTAAGGAGTGATGAGCCAAATAAATCGCTTGGGAAAAGGTGCTAGGGAGCTTCCTTAACCGACGGGAATACCAGCATCGGCACAGAGATAATGTCTGAGAAAGAAAAATTGGAGAGATTCGGTAAGAGATGGAATTTGGAAGTACGAGTAAGGATTATAATTATCTAGGTTAATATGTGCCAGTGTCTCCCCCTTCATCTCTCTCTCTCTCTCTCTCTCTTTCATATTCTCGTAATCCACTCATACACCTACCTATGAGCTACCTAGTGTGAGCCAACGAACGTCTTTAAGTCATCCTCTATGATGTTACGTTTTCTTACACCATCTCAACTCCATGCCCATATACCGAAAATTTTTACTGTAAGGATACACACCTTTCGATGAATAATACGATACACAGTTTTAATATATCATCTTCGTCTGTTTTCGTAAGCACTGTATAGAAACAAAGATATAAAAGTTACATAGATGAGAGAGAGAGAGAGAGAGAGAGAGAGAGAGAGAGAGAGAATGTGTGTGTGTGTGTACGTGTATGCTTGTGTGTATGTGTGCGTGTGTGTATATGTGCGATTGTGCGTGTGTATGCGTGATGCAATACTCACACAAGTTCTATGAAACTGTCTTACATTTTCCTACAGTGAAGAAATGACTGGCGAAGATGTTGTGATGTCATGGGGGTTTGCTCAAGAGGCCCGGGGGAAGCACAGGATTTACTGAGAAAAAGATGCGAAAGTTGAAGTCACTGGGGATGAATGAGAGGAGACTGTGAGATGGGGAGATAAAGATACTGACACAGGGAGAGATAGGGAGGCAGACAGAAAGATAGCGACAAGTGGAGAGACAGGCTAAGAAGAAAGGCAGATAGATATAATGACAGAAGGATTAAGATTTTTGAGATGGGGAGATTTAGATACTGGCAAATGGAAAGACAGATAGGCAGATAGATGGATAAACAGAGAGGGACAAATGGAGAGATAGACAGAAGAGATAGGCAGATAGATAAACAGGCTGACATATGGAGACAGACGGAAGATAGGCAGACAAATATAGACAGAGAAAAATGGTGAGACAGTGAAGTTAGGCAGACAGATCGACAAACAGACAGACAAACAGAGATAGAAGACAGGCAGATAAATAGATAAACAGACATACACACACAGAGATAGATAAACAAAGAGATAGACACACAAACAGAATCACAGCTGAAGATAAACATAAAAAAACGGATAAATACGAACAGTAACCGGTATATACAGAGTCGAGGGATCAGTGTGCCAATCGTCAGCAGGTTTTTCTTGGGTTAATTTTCCGTGATAAGACCTATATCAACAGGGGTCTAGGGATCAAGCCTTATGTAGATAGAATTACTGATAGTCTTATGGGAAAATTGTAAGGCAAGCTATTTTCGCACATTAGGTCATCAGTAATTGTAAGTATGTATTGGGTGATTTGTGTGGATGATGATTGTGTTTATTACAATACGTGTTAGCCCGTGGACAGCCTAACGTGCTGTGTGTGTGTGTGTGTGTGTGTGTGTGTGTGTGTGTGTGTTAGAGAGAGAGAGAGAGAGAGAGAGAGAGAGAGAGAGAGAGAGAGAGAGAGAGAGAGAGCACTTAGGGTTCAAGTGGGGTACAGCTGAAACAAAAGCACAGATTAAGAACAACGCTGAGTGACCCTGGAATACCCCCTCCTCTTTCTTTCTCTCTCTCTCTCTCTCACACACGAAACAAAAGCACAGATTAAGAACAACGCTGAGTGACCCTGGAATACCCCCCCCCCTCTTTCTCTCTCTCTCTCTCTCACACACACACACACACACACACACAAAGAGAAGTTCACATACTTATGATTATGCCTTCAAATACTATATATACACGGTTATATACATGCACGCACACATACTTCCATACACATGCATATTCTCCAGCGCAACGACAGACACCCACACCCACACACACACACATTTAATACCCATAGCAACAAAACAAAACAATCTCTCTCTCTCTCCCTCTCTCTCTCTCACTCACTTCCACGTTAATGCTCTCTTTCCTGTTTCTTCAGTTTCTCTCCGCTCTTCATTTTTTGGTCCATTCTTGCTACCGGTACGTCAGTTCATTCTCTCTCTCTCTCTCTCTCTCTCTCTCTCACGGAAGCCACGCCACTCACACAAAGCGAACGTACCCACAAAAGGTCACTAACAAAATGCCATTACTCATTCTCTGTAATACTTTTAACCTTTGTCAGCTATCATCATCATCAACTTCCTCCTCGTCTTATTCATCTTTGTTTCCATCCTCCTTATTCTCATCATTTTCCCCCCTCGCCATCATCATCATTATCATTTTCATCATCAACTTTCTCCTGGTCATCTTCATCACCATCATCATCAATTTCCACTTCGTCATCTTCATCCCATAGCACTTTTTATCATCATTAGTGTATCATCATCATCCCATTCGTCGTCATTTTCCTCATATTTCTCATTGTCCTCTTCTTCACTTTCATCAGTATCTTCCTCTTCTTCACTTTCATCATTCTCATCCCTCCTATTTCCATCATCTTCTTCAATGTATCGCTTATATATTTTTTTTCCTGTAATTAACATTTTTCTCCTTATTATGCCTATCATTAATTTCCTCTGTCACTCATTTTCCCTCTTCTTATACTCAATATTTTCCTTCTTTTCGTATTTTCCCGTCTCCATCTCATTATCGGTCTTCCTCTCCTCATTCTTCCATCAGTCTCTCAACACTCTTACTGTCCTATTTATTAATCCTGCCTACTTCACTCTCCCTGGACACACACACACACACTCATCTATCAACCAAACAATCACAACTTCATCTCAATTTCACTTCACTAACTTCCCATCTCCACAAATTTTCAAGACCCATCCACTTTACACTACCTTCAGCTCACAATTCCATTCACTTTATACACTCTACCATCTACCTCACTTCTCAAATCAGTGCGGTATCTAAGTACACAATCTACTTATCTCTCGACCACACTTATATGTTGACCTCCCTCCCTCTCTCTCTCCAGCCAACCATAATCAATCAAAAGAGAATCACCTGCCCTAGTAAATCAATCCTTCTGTCAACCCAAACTCCTACTCAATCTACATCAACTGAACCTCTGCGAAACATCAAAATAACTCAATCAATTACACTTTCAGCTCATCTGTTTTAGCGATGCTTGCGTTTTATCCACTTAGATCTTGGAACCATTTACCTGACACACCATTAATATTGTTCTATGTTCTACTTCCATCTTCTATCCATTATATAGTAGGGAATGTACACAGCAGCTATCCATCAATCAATCACTATCCTCCTCTGTGCATCAATAAATCTTTACCTCCCCCCCCCTCTCTCTCTCTCGTCCCTATTCTCCACCTAATCTCTTCACTTCTCTCTCTGCCTTTCCTTGATCCATTATTACCTCTCTCTCTCTCTCTCTCTCTCTCTCTCTCCAATTTATTGATTTTTCACTTTCTTTTGTCCCCATTCTTTCTTTACATAATCCTTTCTTTAATTCTCTCTCTTACTTCTTTGTACCATTTTTATTCTCTCTCTCTCTCTCTCTCACACACACACACACACACACAAAACTGTTATTTCAGTTATATCCATCAATCATTATACGTATGACCATAATCGACTCACCAAATCTATCTATCTATCCAGTCGTCTATCTATCTATCCAATATATAATTCACCCACAAAGCCGCTATGCATCTATTAACCATTTACATCGAGTAGCTAGTTCGATGTTTTCTATCCGTAGGCAAGTATCCATCTATCTATCTATCTAAAGAATTAATCAGTTACATCTACCATCTATTTCAATGTATCTATCCACAAGGAAGTACATTTGCCACTCAAGTAATCATTCTTAATCTATCTATACAGTATCTATCTATCTATCTATCTATATACCCACTTACCTGTCTACCTAGTTACCCAATCACCAACTCTTACTATCTATCTTTCTATTAACCTATCTATCTATCTCTTTACCTGTCTATCCACTACCTATATCTATCTACCCAGCAACATATCTGCCTATCTATCTCTGTCACTAACCTCATTCATTCATCACTGGTATTGAAAAGTACAGAGTCCATTAGTCACTCTCTCTCTCTCTCTCTCTCTCTCTCTCTCTCATCTACTTGGTTTTCCCCGCATCCTTTTCTCTCCCCTTCCCTCCTCCCTTCCTTTCCCTCTTCCTCCACTTTCTCCTTCTTTAACTGAAACTCTCTCTCTCTCTTAACTAAAACATTTACATTCCACTTTTCACCACTTCTTTCTTCTCTCTCTTCCCCCTCATCTCTTCCCCAGCTTCTCTCTCTCTCTCAGGCAACATCTACAATCATTTTTTCATCGCTTCCCCTCCACTTCTCCCTTCCTGTCTCTTACTCTCTTTCCTCTCTCACTCTATCTCTCTCCTCTCACGTCTACACACCCTTTTTCGCTGTTTCCCTTTCTTCCCCTTCCCTCTCCCCATCTTCCCCCTCCCCCTCCCCATCTCTCCTTCCCCTCTCCCCATCTTCCCCTTCCCTCTCCCCATCTTCCCCGTCCCCTTCCCCATCCCCACCCCTTCAATCAATACCCGTTTACACCAGGGCGGCGCCAGCAGTTGATGAGGAAGGGGGGGGGGGATGTGCCCTGGAAATTGTGGTAGGGGCCGTTGTGGTGATTGTGGTGGGAGTGTGGTGGTTGTGGCAGTAGGGGTGGTGGTGGTGGAAGATGGGGTAGTAGTAGTTGTGGTGAGTGTGGTGTGGTAGTGGTGGTGGAAATGTGGCAGTGGTAGTTGTGGCAGCTGTTTTGTGAATGGGATGGTGTGGCAGTTGTGGCATGAGTGGGGAGGTGAAAGATGTGGTGGAGACGGTTGTGGTGGTGGAAGATATGGTAGAGGCGGTTGTGGTGGTGGAAGATGTGGTAGAGGCAGTTAAGGTGGTAGAAGACGTATTAGTGGTAGCTGTAGTATGACGGGTTGTGGTCGTGGTAGTTGAGGTAGAGGGACACTACGGTACTGCGGTAGTGATGTGGCATTTGTACTTGTGGTGGGAGTGGTGGGGCATCATGGAGTTCCAGTAATGGTGTTTGTGGCAGAATGGGCTGGTGTTTGTGGTAATTGTGGTAGCAGAAGAGGAAGTAGTGGTATCATCAGCTGAACTAGAAGGGGAATGTGGTATTTGTCTTTATGGTATCTGTGTTTGTGGTATTTGTGGTTGTGGTATTAGATGTTTGTGGTAGGCGGTGTGGTAGTGCATGGTTGTGAGAAATGGTGTACTGGTCGCTGTGGTTGTAAGGTGTTCTGGTAGTCGTGGTACGTGTGTTTGTGGTAGTAATTTATCCATCTATAAAAACAAATAGAAAAAAAAAAATTACCCATTCATTTATCAAACTCACCCAGACTCACCTGACCCCCACCTGTAATATTACATTAGCGATTATATTTTTCCAGGTAACACAATTACTTCCGGCTATTAGGCTTGGTGTACATCTCTAGGTAGAAAGTCATTAACAATCTCTAATCATCCCACGAAAATTATGACTTAAGATCAACTATATTCCTACGATCGTCAGTTTAATATATTCATGGGAAAGCCCTCGTACTGAAAGGGTTTAATGATCCACTTAGTTCCTGGTTCATTTATATCCATTCTGTCAGGGTCCATCTCGCAACGTATCTCTCTTCAGTCAACTACAAGGCCATGGGAGACAAAAGAATGATGATGATGATGATGGTGGTGGAGGTTGTGATGATGATGATGATGATGGTGGTGGTAGTGATGATGATGATGATGATATCTGATGATGTTCTAACTGGTAACATAATTATCAAATATATATAAAACCACAGCTAAAGAACAAACAGATAGGGACAGATAAACAAACTGATGGATATAAACAGATTAGAATCATATACAGATAGAGATAGATTGAAGTCGGCGGGGTTTAAATGCCAAGTTAGATATTTCTCTCTCTCTCTCTCTCTCTCTCTCTCTCTCTCTCTCTCTCTCTCTCTCTCACTTTTTCCAATTTTCTCTCACCTTTTTTTTTTTTATTATTAATTCCTCCATCCTTCTTCCATTTCGTTCCCCATCTTTTTTTCTCCTCAGTTCCTTAACTAAATTTCTTTTTCTTTAACTCTGCATAATTCTCACTGTCTCCTACCTGTTTCCTGTGCCGCTTTCTCTTACCTTCCCAACTCCATTCTCTCCTTTCTTCAAATATCCATCGTTTTCTCTTTTACATTCCGTCCACCTCTTCCCTTTAATCTATTGTTTATCCTCCCCCCTTTCTCCCTCCCACTTTTCTCTTTCATCATCTCCCTATCTTTCCTTCTATCTTCTCCTCTCCTCTTCCCTCTCCTTTCCATACCTTCTATTCATCCTTCGGGGATTTCTCTTATTTTTCTATTTCTTCTCTGCCTCCCTTCCTTTTCGTTCTTTCTCTGTTCTTCCCCTTCCTCATTCTCTTCTTTCTCTTTCCCGTTTTTTCCATGCTCTGCCGTTCTCCTCTCCTCCCCTATACCCTGCCTTTCCTCCTCTTCCCTCTCTACCATTCAATTAACTTTATTACCCTTCCTTTCTGTTTCCTCTCTTCTTCTTCCCCTTTATTTTCCTACCTTCCTTTCCCCTTCTCCCTTCCTGCCTTTCTTCCATCTTTACTTTTCTCTTCTCTTCTCTTTCCTCCTCTTCCCTTCCGTCCCCCATTCCCTTCCCATACTCTTCTCTACTCTTAATATTTTCGTATCTTCCTTACATCTCCCTTTCCTTTTCTCTTCTCTTTCCTCTTACCTTTTACCCTTCCCTTCCCTTCCCTTCCTTACCTCCTTCCCATCCCATCACTCCCCTCTTACCCCATTTCTTTCCCTTCCCTCTTACCCTATTGCTTTCCCTTCCCTTCCCTCTTACCCCATTTCTTTCCCTTCCCTCTTACGCCATTTCTTTCCCTTCCCTTCCCTTCTTTATCTCTTTCCCATCCCTTCACTTCCCTCTTACCCTATTTCTTTCCCTTCCCTTCCCCTGCCTTCCATTTCCCTTCGCCTCCCTTCTGACGGGACAGGGTAGGGATGGCGTGCGTCAGAGGTGCGGCATGTGGCATTCTTGGCACTCTACGGCACTGCTTTTTTGGCACCACCACCACCCTGCCACGGGATAAGAATTGGAGGCCTGGTGATGCTGCTGGATGTGGTAGAAATGTGGTAGGGTGTGGTAGGCATGTGGTCAGCTTGTTCAATCATGGGGGGATGTGGTAGGACTGTGGTAGGCATGTGGTCAGCTTGTTCAATCATGGAAGGGATGTGGTAGAAATGTGGTAGGGTGTGGTAGGCATGTGGTCAGCTTGTTCAATCATGGGGGGATGTGGTAGGACTGTGGTAGGCTTTGGTATGGGGTGTGGTAGGTTATGGAAAGGGTTTGGAATGTTGGTAGGGTTGGGCAAGACCATGGTTGGGTTCTGGTAGGGTATGGTAAGGGTGTGGAAAGCTGGCAGTGTGGTAGGACTGATAGGGTTTGGTAGGCTGTGGTAAAGGTGGTAGGTAATTACGATGGTGTGACAGTACACTGTGGTACGACTATGGTAGGGTCGTGTGGTACTGTATGACAGGAGGATATGACTGTGTGGTATGGGTATGGTGTGGTACGGTGAAGTGAAGTACTGGGTGGAGTGTGGTAGTATACAGTATGTGGTGGAAGAGGATAGGGGCTTAAAGATGCGGTGGGCTTCTGTGGTAGGGAGGGAAGCGGGGTGGGAAGGAAAAGTGTGTCAGAGGTGTGCTTGTGTTACCTGTGGCAATCAGGTGATACACAGTGATAGGCTGTATGTGCTGGCGGTGTGGTGGTGGCGGTGGTGATGGTGTGGTGTGATGGTAAGAAGTGTGGCTGTGCTAAGTGTGGAGGGGATGTGATATGATTTGGGTGGTGTGGGAATCGTGTGGTGGTGAGATTATGGCTGGTATGATGGAATGGTGTGAGTGTGGTCGGTGTATTTGATGTTGGTGTGGTGGCTGTGGTTGATGACTACGTTAGCCGTATGTTGGATTGCAAACACATCAACTGGCATTTATCCGGGCGTATACATAATAATACATGCATTCTTTACACACACACACACACACACAACCCGTCATTCCCTCAGTCATTTCCATTACTCTCTCTCTCTCACGTCACCACTTCAGACACCAGCGATATCATTCTTTTAATCCCTGAGCGCTAGGGGAAAAAAAAAAGGACTGACGTCATTCACTTTCTTCAATCAATCCTGAGTCCTCCACTAAAAGAAAAACAATCACACTTCATCCATCAAAACAAAACAATCCACATTCATCCACCAGGCAAAAAAAATCCACATTCATCCAGCCATCAAAACAATCCACATTCATCTACCAATCAAAACAATCCACTCATCCACCCATCAAAACAATCCACATTCACCCACCCATCAAATCAATCCACATTCATCCAGCCATCAAAACAATCCACACTCATCCACCAATCAAAACAATCCACACTCATCCACCAATCAGAACAATCCACATTCATCCACTCATCAAAACAATCCACATTCATCTACCAATCAAAACAATCCACATTCATCCACCCATCAAAACAATCCACATTCATCCACTCATCAAAACAATCCACATTCATCCACCAATCAAAACAATCCACATTCATCCATCCATCAAAACAATCCATTCATCCATCCATCAAAACAATCCATTCATCCATCCATCAAAACAATCCACATTCATCCACCAATCAAAACAATCCACATTCATCCACCAATCAAAACAATCCATTCATCCACCAATCATTCACAACAATCACCACCACCATCACCACCACCACAATCATCATCACGCACCATTCCACCACCACCACCATCATCCACACCTCATTTCACACTACCTATACACACCACACTACAAAATCCACCTCCACATCCATCCACCAGTTACAAACCAATCCACTCGGCCTCTCCACCAATGAGCGTGCGGGGATGGGGGGCGGGGCTGGCGTGGACCAATGAGGAGCGAGGGTGGCCGTGACGTCATCAAAAGCAAGTTATTTATCTCTAGTGACTGCATTTACGCTCGTTAAGGTGCCCCAGCTCTCTCTCTCTCCCTCTCTCTCTCTCTCCATTCACTTTCTTTTCCCGTTTCTACCTCTCCCCTAAATATATCCCTCCCTATCTTATCTCTCTTCCACATTTTTCCTCTCTCTCATAAATATTTCTCTCTCTCTCTCTCTCCACTTCACCATTCACTTTCTCTACCTCTTTCCACCTTTCCTCTAAACATCTCCCTCCCTATTCTTTTTCTCCCTCTCTCCCACTCCTTCTTCCCTCTCTTGCTCTTTTCCCCTCGTCCCACACCATTCTCTCTCTCTCTCTCTCTCCCTTATCTCACTCCATTTTCTTTTGCCTCCTCTCTCTCCCCTCTCCTCACTTCCCCTCATTCTTGGCAGCCACTTCTTTCTACCCCCTCTCCCTCTCTCTCTCTCCCCTCGAACTCTCTCCACCACAGAAAACGGAAAAAAGAATAGGGCAAACTTAAGTATATTCATTTCCTTTCAGACTATGGAGGTCGTAATCAGATGCATAACTATGATGGTAGGTGCCAGTTTTCTGATGCAATATTTCGAGTGAACTGAAGATCATGTTGTAATTTCGAGGTTTTGAACGATTGTGAATTCTCTAAAACTGTGATGATGATGATGATGATGATGATGATGATGATAATAATAATAATAATAATAATAATAATAATAATAATAATAATAATAAGTAGCAGTGGCAATAATAATAATAAGTAGTAGTAGTAGCAATAATAATAATAATAATAATAATAATAATGAAATGATAATAATGGCCCTACGCTCCTGTTTACAGTGGGTAAAAATGAGAGTAATGATGATGATGATGATGATGATAGGAGAAACGGTAATAATGGGAGAGTGGGGAGATGACGAAAACAAAGAGGATAAGCAAACTAGCAGAAGGGCAAACCGGGGAGAAGTGTGGGGTGAAAACGAGGAGGAGGAGAAAGGAGCAAAGGGTGGAGGAGATGGATGGAGGGAAAGGACAACGAGAGAGAGGAAGAAGAGGAGGAGAAGAGGAAAATGAGGGGCTGAGGGCAAATAAGGAGACGAAATAAGGAGAACTGAGAAACGTAACTAGAGAAAGAGGGGAGGAGAAGGAGGAGGAGAAGGAGGAGGAGGAGGGGGAGGAGGAGGAGGAGGAGTGAAAAAGTGAGAGACGCGGAAGTGAGCGGAGAGAAAAAGTCGGGAGGGGGAACTAAATAGGCATAAAGCAAAACAATGGGATGAAGGAGTGTGCAGAGCGGCGGAAGGAAGAGGAAGATGAGAGGAGGAAGAAACAGGTAGGTAGATAGAGAGATAGACAGATAGATAGATAGATGGATGGATGGATGGTTGGATGAATGCATGGACGGATGAATGGGTGACTGGATGGATGGATGGATGGATGGATGGATGGATGGATGACTGACGATGGATTGTTGGATGGATGGATGGGTGACTGGATGGATGGATGACTGGATGGACAGATAAATAGATGGATTCTGAGAGAGAGAGAGAGAGAGAGAGAGAGAGAGAGAGAGAGAGAGAGAGAGAGTGGAGGGAAAGTTGTGGTGTGTGAGGGGAAAGCGAGGTGGACTGAAGGCATTTCTTGATCGCATTTTTTCTGAGGCAAAGTGGAATGTGGAGATGGAGGGAGGATGACAGGGAGGCGACAGACACAGGCACAAACAGAGGATGGACACACACACACACACACACACACACACACACACACACACACACACACACACACACACGTTAGGTAAATGGATTTTGATATAGAAAGAAAAGGAGGAGGATAAGCAAAGCAGCAGACGTTTTTAGTATCTTACATCTACACACATACTACACACTCTGTTGTCTCTTGTACGTGATGCAGACTTAGTACCGACTTAGGCTTCTGCAGTTACAAAAATTTAACCATTCGCAGAAGGGACGAGGGGGGAAGAGGAAAACTGCACGCAATCAGATGGGATGAACAGACAAAGATCAAGGACCGTATTCCCGACGGTTAAAGAAGCTCCTTAACGCCTTTTCTTAAGTGATTTATTTTGCTTATAACACCTATGACTGAGGGGAAAGGAAGACTGCATAGGACTAGATGGGATGAACATACGAAGATCAAGGTCCGCTTCTCTCCGGTTATGGAAGCTCGCTAACACTTTTTCCTAAGAGATTTATTTTGCTCATGGCACCTTACTGTCTTCTCCTGCATCACAAATAATTCAGCCATCGCCACACACTACATATATAACGCACAAAAATGATAATAACCACCTGTAGCCCAAAATCAATCGTTAAGGAAGAGGTGTTAGGGAGCTTCCTTACATGACGAGTATACGGATCCAAGAAAATACAAACTAGAGGAAAAAAAACAAAAACATTATTATTACCAAGATTATTTTCTAAGCTGAATATATCCCTCTAGAGAAATATAAGTATTGTTTTTATAGGAGATTCAGTGTAAAAGAAAAGTATTAGCCCGGAGTTGAGAAAAGAAAGCGAGAGGGAGAAAGTGAGTGACGGAGGGGCGAGAGAAATGACCAGCCGATATACCTGCTCATTTTCCCAACACAGCGTATACAGTGTGGGACAGAAGGTCGCGTAATATTTCACCTCCTCTACTCCTCACTATCCTCTTCTACTAACACTCCTACGAATACAGAGGATTGGTAAATTTCTCTGGCCATATATAACTTTCTCTGATACGAAGGGAATTGATCAACATGCCGTAAGTGTGTAGTACATGGAGAGAAATGGTTACAGAACTTTTGATGCTGACTGTACACGGGATGGACTCACCTGAAGGGATCCACTGTAACCTCACCTTCCACGACCAACAACAACAACAACAACACATACCTGCAAGTAGAAAAATGCATAACATTAATAATTGCTGTGTGAACTTTACTATCAACAACAAATACGGTTATCCTCCTCCTACTCTTCTTCCTCCTCCTCCTCCTCCTCCTCATCTAATCAATGCCTACCAGTTGTCCTCCTCCCACTCTTCTTCTTCTTCCTCCTCATCTAATCAACGCCTACCACAGTTACCCCCTCTATTTAAATTCCACGCGGATAAACCAACAAAAATAATGATGAAGAAGATGTTGGCAAGCTCAACCTTGTCAATAATTCTCTCTCTCTCAGCCAGAACACTTTTTTATTCATTTTTTTTTTTATTCAGAGTCCCCTGATGGTGCGGCATCATTAACAAAAACCAGCCAACTCTCTTTACACACATATCCCCTTAATGCATTTCTCACAGCCCTCTCCTCTCTCTCGTTTTTACCTGAGCAAATACCTGAGCCTCCCACCCTCCATGATTTCTGTATCCACACTTCTCTTTACCTTGAAAGTTTTTATCTGTTACACAAGTTAATTTCTCACTTCTCTCTCGTGAACCTGAGAATACTGTACCCATTTATCACCACCACCACCACCACCACCACCACCACCACCACCACCACCAAAACAACAACAACAGGAACCAAAACAACATTCATCATCGTCACAATAATAATAATAATAATAATAATAATGATGATGATGATAATGCTACTACTACTACTACTACTACTAATAATAACAATAATAATAAAAGCACAAGTTCAACGCGTGTTCAGCAGTCAACCAACATAAGAACACTGAAAGGAGTAAATAGTAACATATATAATATTCCACATAAACACTTAACATATACAGCCTTTTATTTATGCTATATTTCTCTTGGGACCCTAAGCCATCCTCTAAAAACCAGACAGGATATTGATGACTGTTTATACTAGTTTTTACCTTCTTATCTAACTCCTCTCTCTATTTTACTCCCTCCCTCCCACTCCTTCCCTATGTATCTCTCTCTCTCTCTCTAGCTTCTATTTTTACCTCCCTCCTCCACCTCCCACTTACCTAAATTCCCTCCTTTCACATATTCTCACCTGACTCTTATCTCCATGCAGGCATGTATATTTTCCTTCCTCCCTCCACCTCTCCTTCCTTTCCCCTCCCTCTCCCTGCTCTCCTTCTTTCCTTTACCTAAATTCCTCATCCTTTCTGCCCACTTACCTACATACCACTCTGATTCCTTCCTTCAGTTGTTTGTTTTCGTTTTACACATTCTTTGCGTACCTATTTTTATCTCATGCCCCCTCTCTCTCTCTCTCTCTCCTCTCTCTCTCATGCTACATCCCACCTGTTTCCTCGACCTTGCTCTGTCTCACATAACCTTCACACAACCATTTCCCTTTCCATTCCATTTCTGTGTCCTCGCCTCCTACGTCATTTACCTTCCTCCTTGTCCCCCCCTCTACCCTTCCCCTGTCACTCCTCTCTCTCTCTCCGTTTCTCTTATGGATTAATTTCCTACTCTCTCCTACTTCTCTCTCCCCCATTGTATGTTTCCTACTTTCTCTTCCTCCCTGCCGCCCTCTCCCCCTACAAGTCTCTTCCCCTTCCCCCTGTCTCCCCCACCACCTCCCTGTTCCCCTCCTCTCCCCACCAGCCTGGTTCCCTGCCACCCTGCAGTAATCCTCAATGCCTTCCTCCGTCGCCGTCTGTCCTCCTTCCTGCCGTACCTCCCTCAGTTGAATTCAGTTCCCTTGATATTTTCCTCAATCAATCTCCACCTCCTTCTCCGCTCACCCAGTTTACAATCTGTTTCCCAATTCTCCACATTTTTAAATTTCATCCTTCGTCTTTCGCTGTATGTCCTCCTTCCTGCCTTACTCCTTCAATTCCCTGGCTATTTTCTCCAGTCAATCTTCACCTTCTTGCCATCTTACCCAGTTTACAGCCAGCCAAAGAGACCAATTCCTCACTACACCATCCATCCTTCCTCTTTCACCCTATGTCCTTCCTCACGTCTTACTCTTTCGATCTATGCTTCCCTGCTCTGTCTCGTACCTCCTTGCTCCTCAATGTCTTTACTTTCCCTCTCGTGTGAATTTCCCATCCCCCACGTCTTCCCTTCCTAATGTTTCCCTGCTTACATTCCAGTGTCATCATCTCACGCCTCCCTGTCCCCATTTTTCAGTGCCTTCTCTGTCGCCGTCTAACCTCCTTCCTGTCTTATACCTTCAGTTTCTTCCATCACTCCTAACCTCTTCACGACGCCGATGACTTTTATATTTCTTACACTCTCCAGATGATTTTTTTTTTTTTTTTTTTTTAGTTTACGAAAGGCCAATCGTACTGAACAAACACAATATCCATTGACCCTTTCACTACGATGACGTCCCCTTCTGTCTTAGCTAATTCCACACGACTTATCCCAAGAAAAACTCTGGCAGTAAAGAAGTTTAACAGACCTACTTACTGCTTCTTAACTACAGCTATTTCCCTTCTTCCCAGACACGCCATCCTTCTCCCTCCCACTCCGTCTCACTGGCGTCCTTCATCATTCCTGTGTACATTTCCTTCACCATGTCTTAAACACTCAAATCCCCGTCTTCTTGGCCTTTCCCGTCTCTTGTCACATTCTTGCGTCCATTTCCTCCCTGTGTCTTTGTCCCTGTCTTACTGTTTTTATTCGTCTCCTTGCCCCCCCCCCCTCTCTCTCTCAATGTTTCTCCATTCAGATTTTGCCTCAGTCTCTTTCCCCTTCCCTCCATCTCCCTACCAGTCTGTCTGTCTCTTTCCCCTTCCCTGTCTCTCTCTACCAGTCTGTCTCAGTCTCTTTCCCCTTCCCTGTCTCTCCCTACCAGTCTGTCTGTCTCCCCTTCTCTGTCTCAGGACTCTTTCCCCTTCTGTCTCTCCCTACCAGTCTCTCTGTCTCCCCTCCTCTGTCTCAGTCTCTTTCCCCTTCTGTCTCTCCCTACCAGTATGTCGAACCATTTGCTTTCTCTCTCGTCCCTCAACACTCCCTTTCCCCAAATCCCTGCAATCAGTCCCTCACCAGTTTGTTTTTCCGCCCTCCTACCAATGCATTTCCTCGACACCCTGCCCCCTTTCCACAAATCTCCCTCCTCTCCCCACCCACTATAGTGCATATCAGCGCTCCTCTTACTCCCCTCCATCACCCCCCCACCCACCCCAACCAGCGTATATCCCTGCTCCCTTATCGCCTCCCATATCCCCTTTGCACCATCCTCTCCCCTCTCACCTTGCCCCCATATCAGTCTGCATTTCCACTCCCTTCCTATCGGTGTATATCCTCATTCCTCCACCCCCTCCCCGCGGCCTTCCCATGCCCCCCTACCCATCTGTTCTTTCAACCCCTTATCAGTGCATATCCTCGCCCCCTTGCTATGCCTCCCCCTGCCCCCCTCCTGCCGGTGCGAGAGTCAAGGGCGTGGCGGGAATGAATGTGGCGCCAGGTAGCTTGGGTGACCTACTTGGCCACGAGGTAATGTTACCCTGTCGCCACGCCCACGCCCACGCCCACACATGCCTTCACTCACATCCAGAACTACACAACATACCGAACATACTTACATCCATATTCATAACTTCACTGCATCCCAACATCCAAATATACCTACACCCATATCCATACCTACAGTACACTACGTTCATTTCCACATCAACACATACCTACACCCATAGTCGTAACTACACTATACACCCAACCCCAAACCCAAACCCAGAATACCTACACCCTATGCCCAAACCCACATAAATAACACTTACTACAGTATATCCACAACCAAACACGCCACCGGGACACACTGACGCCTACACTCAAAGCCGCAATAAAACCATACACTACACCACACCACAACCACACCCACACACACAGATACACTGAACGCACACCTCCGATACAC
Organism: Coenobita brevimanus; assembly: GCF_032717465.1. Taxonomy (NCBI): domain Eukaryota; kingdom Metazoa; phylum Arthropoda; class Malacostraca; order Decapoda; family Coenobitidae; genus Coenobita; species Coenobita brevimanus. Next base: position 39,918,606 of record NC_137013.1, on the reverse strand, counting down.
AGAAAATTTATGCACAAGATTAAATGAAGATGCTATTGCAAACTCTACGGATGTCAGCCTCCATTTTTCACAGGGTTCTGTACACACTCACGTCATCCTTGGGTGATACGAACTTGGCTATAAATTTTCATGCACACACTCCAAATGGTTTTTCTGAAATATATAAGGGAGAGAGAAGGAGAGGGAGGGAGAGAGAGGGAGAGAGAGAGAGAGAGAGAGAGAGAGAGAGAGAGAGAGAGAGAGCCTACACCCATATCCTCCCCCTCTCTTTCACACACACACAAACCTCCAATCTCACACTCTCACATCTATTTACTTCCTCTCACCCTGACTCACTTCCTCCGACAGCTGTTAACTTGCAACTACAATCTCTCTCTCTCTCTCTCTAACACACCTGTCGCCCTCTCTCCAGCACAAACATCCACCCACACTAATGTATTCACCATCACTCACTTCACTGCAATTCCATACACAACACCACCTACACGCAGTTACTAAAAATGAACACACACACACACACACTATAAACACCTGTAGCTTCATAAAGTTACATACCAGTAAAACATTACGTAAACAAACTTTCTAACATCACTGCACATACCTATCTACCTACACACACACACACACACACACACACACACACACACACACACACACACACACACACACAGGGTGACTAACAGTACACAGAGAATGACGGTGTATCCGCTGGGTACAAAGGTCAACTCACATTCTCTTCCTACTTTCCCAACCCCACTATCTCTCTCTCTCTCTCTCTCTCTCGTTTATATATACTCCAACAGAATATAATTTTCACCTTTCTCATCACATCGCTGCTACTACTACTCTCTCACCCCCCCCCCACTCTCTCTCCTTTCATAAATACTCCAATAGATTCTACCGTTCAATCTTCTTACATCATTACACTACTACAATTACTACTACTACTACTACTCTCTCTCTCTCTCTCACGTTACTACCTGCTGCCTGCACACAAACAAACCTTCACATCATGTACCCTGATTCCTTCCTTCACACCTCCCTTTCTCTTCCCTTCATTTCTCATCACCTTCAGGGGTTACTGTTTCTTCTCTCAGTAAATTCTCTCTCTCTCTCTCTCTCTCTCTCTCTCTCTCTCTCTCTCTCTCTCTCACTCCCTCCCGTTTTTGTCACCTTAGTTTAATATACATCACAATTCATACATTTTAATCTCACGCCCTCTCTCTCTCTCTCTCTCTCCCTCCTATGGCCCAATTTCCCCCGCACCCTTGACCCACTCCCCCCACCCCCACCTTACATCCTTCCACCATCGCCTAGACAAATGTTTGTAAACACATGAGGGAGAAGCGACAGGTTGAGTTAATAAACATTCGCACCAACTACGCATTTCCCATCGCTACCACCACTACCATCACCACCTCTACCACTCCAACTATTTGCATGCACTATCACCTACTACTATTCACGGCATCTGACTATCGCACCATCATCATGCCCACCACTCCCAATATTTCTATACACTATCACCTACTACTATCCTCCTCATTTAACTATCCCCCCACCACCACGTCCACCACTATTCCTGTTTGCTTGTACTGTCACTTGCTACTATCTTCCTCATTTATATAACTATCCCTCCACCATTACTATTATTTGCATGTACTATCTACTACTACTACTACTAACCCCACCATCTGACTATCATAATCATTACTAAAACCACAATAAACTACATTACTGTTTCATCCTAATCAAGAAAGTTCATTTAATCTCCTTGGTTACAGTTACAATCATTACCACAACTATAGTCCATTCACTTTAACTTGGCCCAAATGTTCATCCTCTTGCAGCTTATTTCACGTAGCTCAGTTGCAGAAAAGGCAATACTGTGGCTCTACATCCTTTCTGTAGTACTTCCTCGTGACTAGCATCATATTCTAGGGTTAATCTGTAATTATAACCCAGCATTCAAGACGGATAGATGGCAATTTTAGGTCATGGTAAAGTGAACAGGCTATATCAATTTTTTTCTTTCACTATCATCTAACTATTCTCGTCACTCAACTATCATAGCCACTACTACAACCATATTTTACTACCAGCACTACTATTCCCGTCGTTATAACCACATCACGACCACCATTACGACTCCTTGCATCCACATCACCTTGCACAATCACTAAGGTCGTCTGTGTTAACCGCTATCACCATCAGCACCACCACCACTATCACCTCATCTAGCACGTCATCACCCCTATACCATAAATTCACTACCACAATCACCGTCGCCTACCACACTTAACAACCACACTGCATACACGAACAAAACCACCACCACGACCACATCACACTCCCTCACTACTACCACTTACCATCAACCATATGTACTACCACTACCACTTTCAAACCACTCTTCCTTACTACTACCACTTATCATCCACAACCACTGCCACCTACCAAACCATTACCATCTAATAACTCCACCACTACCACCACACTTCCTCCACACACACACACACACACACACACACACACACACACACACACACAGCTATTGCCATACTCCTAATTATACCTCACCTCCACAACGCACTTCCTCCCACACATAGCAAACACAGAATAATATTGAAGGGAATAAAGATTTATTTACTTTTTTTACCATAGCGAAGATCCTGTAAATTTTGAGTTCAACAGATGGCCAGGTGTCAAAAAAGAAAGAAAGAAAGAAAAAAAGATTCGTTTGATTACAGCCTCCATTTCTCTCTCTCTCTCTCTCTCTCTCCTAAGTCGAGGGAATGGCCTAGTTTCGTTGCGTAAAAACAAACTGACTACAATCCAGAAAGTGAGTGAGGACAAGTGTAAACAAACAAACAAACAAACAAACAAACAAACAAAAATAGACATTCTCTCTCGTTAATGAGTAAAGTTGTGAGGAGGGTAAGGTCAGTGGGATGGATTTTATGAGAGAGAGAGAGAGAGAGAGAGAGAGAGAGAGAGAGAGAGAGAGAGAGAGAGAGAGACCGTAGTTCAACTCTGACCTTTTCGCTGCTACACTAACCCCACATTTTCTTAAAGCAATATATATATCTTCACAAGCAGAGGATATAAGCAATGAAAGTCGCAACACTTCCTTCTCTGCGATTCATCCTACATATTACACCTCAACATTCTATCTATTGCCAGAAACCTTAATCCCGTAAGGGGTGGCCACAAACAAATCGCCTCCATGTTGTCTTCATATCCACACAGCTTGCATTAAGATATAGGTGGATGATGAAATGTATTGTGTAAAATAAATCGCTATAAGAAATGGTGTTAAGGCATCTCCCAAGCCAGGTGATGCCGCTCTGGGCTGGGTGGTATTCAGGAGTACAGGTCAGCTCAGATAACAGGTAATCAGCCGGCCCTCAGGTATGCCTTAGCCTCCCCCCCCCCTCTCTCTCTCTCCCCCTTATAATCTCAATCTGTGCTTCCTTTGCTTGCGTTCCCTCCCTCTCTCCATTCATGCCTCTCCTCCCTCCCTCCTTCCATGACTCTAACCAGCAGCTGCGATGGAGGGAGGGAGGGAGGGAGGGAGGGAGAAAGGGGTGAAGGGGGAGGGGGGAGAAGAGGAACAGGTTTGGCTTCCCATCAATTACATTGCTTGCCTCACCTCCCTGCCTACCACTCTCTCTCTCTCTCTCTCTCTGCCTTACGCCTTCTCTCCAGCTCTCTCTCTCTCTCTCTCTTGCCCTTTGAAATACAATTCTGTGCCCTTTTCCTCTCAGTTTCCTTCTTCCCTCCCTTCCCTCTCTCATAAACTCCATCCTACTGACTTAAGAGAGAGAGAGAGAGAGAGAGAGAGAGAGAGAATGTGTGTGTGTGTGTGTGTAATAATATGCAATACCAAGAGCAACCACAACTTCCAATGTCAACCACATCTACTAGCGCTACCACTAACACTACCATCACCACTACCCGACACCATTACTACCACATCCACTCTACCACAACTTAACACACAACCAGTCAACCGTCGCTACTACAAGTGGGCTAATACAACCAAGCACAACTACCACAACCAGCTCCAACTACCACAACGAAGCACACATCATCATCTACCGCTACAACAACCACAATCAACCACTAATAACACAACCAACCACAACTACGACAACCACCTATAACCACCACAACTACCCGAACCATGCACCTCTACCACAACCCATCACTACTACCACAAGTACCACAACCCACCACTACTACCACAACTGGCCTGAGTCTGGTCCGCCCTCCTGGCCTCATCACGACGCTGTTTGAAGGTGACCTTAGTATCCGCCCATCCCGCCCACACCACCCACACCACGCCATCCACATGTACCCACACACCAGCTGCACCCACACCACAGTATCTACACCCACTCATACCACACCACCCACTTACACCAAACCACTTATACCCACATTACATTATCCACACGTACCCACACCACACCAACCACATCCACACCAACCACACGTACTAACACCAAACCACCTACACCCACACGAGACCCTCTACACCACGCTACCTCACGCAAGCCATACTCATACCACCACCCACACTACAGTAATGCATATCCACACCACCAGCTACACCCGTACTACACCACCACACAGTACATTAACTACACCATGTACCACCACGCCAACCATATCCACAAAACCTCCACCACATCGACTAACCACACCACACCACACTACACTACTTAAAACCCAGGCAACATTACATATACGGTACCCTACTTCACCACACCAGCATTACTTATATCCTTACAATACCCACACCATACCGCACCACACCATTCCATCCACACCCTACTACTTACACTCACACCTTTACACTATACATCCACACCGTATACAACATCATCACTGCCATACAAACCTCCCTAACCCCTTTTAGCTCAGGTGATGGCCAGGTGTAGTCAGATTGGAAAGTCGGTTTGATTAGTAACCATGGAGACGCATTCCCAAGTCAATGCAAAGGCACATCGATTTTCAAGCACCCAAGAGTAGGACCCGTATTCTATTTCCATCACTTATTGGTATGTAAATAAGAAAGAAAAAGAAAAAAGGAAAGAAAACGAAGGAAGGAAGGAAGAAGGGAAAGTAAATAAGAAAGAAAGAAAGGTAAAAAGACGGAGAGTAGAAGACAGAAGAAAAGAAAAAAAAAAAAAGGGGAGGGGGGAAGGAGAAATGGAGGGTGATGAAAGGAAAAGGGTGGGGAAAAAAGTGAAGAAATAAAGCAGCAAGGAAAGGGGGAAGGGGAAAGGAAAAGGGGAAGAAGGAGAAAGGAAGATGAAGGATGGAAGAAAGGGGGGAGGGAGGAAGAAAAATAGGGAAAGGAGAATGAAGAAAGAGGGATGTGGGAGAAGGAGCATCAGGAGGAAAATGAAGACCGGCGTAGAGGAAAACTAAGGGAGGAAGGAAGGAAAGAGTAAAGGAGAATGAGAGAGGAGAGAGAGGGAGGGGAGGGAAAAGAGGGAAAAAGAAGGAAATGAAGGAGAAAGACGAAGCAGGACAGAAAGGGAAGAAAGAAGTGGATGAAGGTACGAAGAAGGAGGAGGAGGAGGAGAGAGGAAGACTGGAGGGCAAGGGAGGAAGAAGGGGGAGGAGTGTGGGCGGAAGAAAAGATAACAGAGAGGAAGGGGTGACGTGGAGGGGGGGGAGGGAGGAGAGGGGAGGGGAGGGGACATAATAGGGGGTTAGGAAAAGGGAGGGAAGGGGAGGGAGTATTGACAGAGGAGGAGTATTGATGAACTGAGTGGGAGGCAAGAGAGGGGAGGAGGGAATGATGGAGGGAAAGATCAAGACAAAGAACGGTGAGAGGGAGACATGAGAAGAAAAAAAGGCAGAGAGGGGAGTAATGGAGAGTGAACTGAGGGGGAATATGTGTGTTATGAGGAAGAGAGAAAGACAAGGAAGAACAAAAGGAATTATGCAAAAGAGGGAAAGGGCTGGAGGGAGAAGAAAGATGAGGAAAGTAGAGAGAGAGAGGGGGGGGGGAGAGACGTTATGGAGGGAAAAGAGGAGAGAAAGAGACGTCGACGAAAGGGGAAGGGAGAGAAAAAAGCGTTACAGGGAGGGAGGGAGGAAGAGAGGGGGAAAAAAAGGGAGACGTAGAGGTGGACGATACAAAGGGAGGAAAGAATGATACGAAAAGGGTAAACAGTGGTGGCAAGAAAGAAGGAGAAAAAGAACAGGAAGGGAGGGGTAGAGAAGGGAGGGAAGAATGGGAACTGGGAAAGGGAAGGAGAGAGAGAGGGGTGAGTGAAAAGGTGAATGAGACCAAAGCAAAGGGAAGGGGAGGGGAACATAGAAGAAAGGGGAAAGAAGGATGAAGGATGATGGGGAGGGATGAGGAGAGACAGCAAGAGAGGGAGGAAAGGGGAAAGAAGCAGGTGAGAGGGGAGGAAAGGGTAGGGAGGAAAAAAGACAGGGGGGAGGGTGAAGAGAGACGGAGGGGAAAAGGGGAAGGGGACGGGTGGGTAGGAGGAAGAGAGAGAGAGGAAAGTTAGGTAGAGAGAAAAAAGAGGGAAGGAAGAAAGGAGCCAGGATGAAGGGGAAGGGAGGGGAAAAGGGGAAGAGAAGGAGAAGGGAGCAAGCAGGATACACCTACTTCGGAGGGTAATCTGACTCTACTCCCCCCTCCCCTCATCTCCCCTCTCCTTTCCCCTCCCTCATCCTTTCCCCACCCTCCCATCCACCCACCTTACGCAAGCACTGTAAAAGGCAACCCGTCTCCTGCCCGTACACCCACACCCCCCTACACCCACAGCCACCTACACCTACACCCACCTATATTTTTATTTATATTCACCTGTACTTTCATCACGTGTCATTATATACTGTGCTAAATCTAAACAACATAAAAACACACACACACACTAAATACACCCACACTTACTTTTACACTTAACACCCACAGCTACACTAATATTCACAGTCATATCCGCACTCACACCCACACTTAATCTACACCTACTTTTACACTTAAACATTTACATCCACATCCACTTAACACCCACACAAGCACCAAATCCCACAGCCACACACACACACACAGCTACACCCACACCTCCCCAAATACCCACACCCAGAAATACCACCACCCCAATATTCACACGATTCACAAACTATGGCCAAAGTTATCACTGCTTTGTAACGGACTGGTAAATTGTTACAGCAAAATAGTACTAACAGTGGTACCGGTATTATTATTATTATTATTATTATTATTATTATTATTAGTAGTAGTAGTAGTAGTAGTAGTAGTAGTAATAGTAATGAAATGGCAAGGAAATGTAATGTATGTGGTACAATTTACAGCAGAGGGATGTTGTAGTAGTGGCAATTGTAATAACGACAGAAGTAATAGCAACAGTAGTAGTAGTAGTAGTATTAGTAGTAGTAATAGCAGTAGCAGTGAACAGCACTGAAATATAAAAGATATGATGAAATACTACAACACAGGTAAGGATTGTAGTAATAATGATCGTGCACGTAGTGGTGATGGTAGTGGTTGTTTAGGTGATGGTGGCAGCGGAAGTGGTTATAACTGTATTGATTCTGGTGGTGTGGTGGTGGTGTGGGTGGTGGTGGTGGTGGTGGTGGTGGTGGTACAACTGTGGTGGAGAATAGCTATATCGTTCGCTTACGTAATGCTGATGGAATTGAAGATAAGAGACACGAGGAGAGAAAAGAAATACAGGTAGCTGAGAATGAAAGTTATTGCAGTGCCTTTTTTATGCAACAATTCTTGGTACTGAGAAAAAATTTTACTATCTAGTAGTCTTCCCTTTCTGCCAACAATTTTACTTTCTTACTCTCTTTCTGCCAACAATTTTACTAAGGAAAGTCTCATGGTAAATTCGTAGTAAAAAAGAAAAAAAAAAGTTGATTAAATCCTTCTGTTTCATAACGTATTTAGTATTCGTCACCGCCATATAACTTTACTCAGATTTACCCTACAGGAGACGCTGCCCTGCTTATTGAACGCATTATATTCATTCTATCATCTAAAAATTTCGTTCACCTGAGGGAAACTCTTGCCCTAGAACAGGTTAAGGAAGAGATTTCATGCAGGATTAAATAGTGCGAAAGTTGGGGTATGATATGAGAAACGGAAATTAAAGTGACTGAGGGATAGTAGGTAAAATGTAGGTAGGTGATTGTAGGCAGAAGCAGAGTGAAGATTGAAGTTAAAATGGTGATAGTGGTGGTGGGTGGGGCGATGGTGGTAGTTGTGGTGGTGGGTGAGGCAATGGTTGTAGTCGTGGTGGTTGGTGAGGCGATGGTGGTAGTTGTGGTGGTGGGTGAGTGATGGTGGTAGTTGTGGTGGTGGTGGGTCGGGTGATGGTGGTAGTTGTGGTGGTGGTGGGTGGGGTGATGGTGGTAGTTGTGGTGGTGGGTGAGGCGATGGTTGTAGTCGTGGTGGTGGGTGGGGCGATGGTGGTAGTTGTGGTGGTGGCTAGGTAAGGTTGCTGACCGTCCCCACTACCTATTCGTACCTGTGCTTTCCTACTCCATCATACACGTTCATTACCTACCACACACACACACACATACACACGCACACCTACGCACACACAGAGACGTGGAGATAAAAATACACACATACATAAAGCTCAAAAAACGCACACATGCAAACTCACGCTCGATTGCACACGCACACACATTTGAGCGCACAGACACCCACACACACCCGATACATACACACGAACGCACACACACCAGGGATACAGAAAATATACCTACCCACTCACGGTCGATCACACACACACACACACACACACTCAGAACGGATTTATCACTTTAATTCAGGAAAGGCAGAGAGAGGGAGAGAGAGAGAGAGAGAGAGAGAGAGAGAGAGAGAGAGAGAGAGAGAGAGAGAGAGAGAGAGAGAGAGAGAGACAGAGACAGACAGACAGACCATTACTTACACATACACAGACATGATATCGAGGCAAATATCTCTCCAACTTAAATCGCAAGAACAAGAGTAGATAAACTTAACATGTGCACATAATGGCAACAAACATACACACATCAAACATACATACATACACATCAAGCATACATACAAACTTACCACAAACAGAATATCATGGGATGTTACCTACAAAAACTACATACACAGAATATCATGGGATGTTACCTACAAAAACTACATACACAGAATATCATGGGATGTTACCTACAAAAACTACATACACAGAATATCATGGGATGTTACCTACAAAAACTACATACAAAAATAAAAATTACAATACTGCAACACACATACATACATTCATACACAGAATACAAAAAAACTTTCCAGCATCAGAAAAAACAGGAACAAGCAGGCGAAAATAACAATAACATCATGACAATACTTATATGCAAACAAACACAACACCGCAGAAAATCTCAAGGCCAAGCATATACACAAAGAACACACACACAACTTATATTAATGCATTTACACACACACACACACACACACACACACACACACACACACACACACACACCATCTTCTGACAGTACTCCCTCCATCCTAAAACAGATCAAGGGCAGGAATATCAATGAACTCGTGACCCAGGGGACGTAAGCAAAGAAAATGTGTTCCAGAAGTAAACAAAACCACGTGACCCGCGAGATGTTAACAAAAACAGTGACCCATAAAATGTAAACAAAGAACACGTGACCCAAAGGTAAACAAAGAACACGTGACTCTAAGGTAAACAAAAAACATGTACCGTATTCCATGAGATGTAAACAAAGAACAAGTGCCCAAGAAGTAAACAAAAACACGTGATCCATGAGATGTAAACAAAGTGCACATGACCAAAAAGTAAACAAAAATACGTGATCCATGCGATGTACGCAATGAATACGTGGCCCACGAGATGTAAACAGAGAACACGTGACTCAGAAGTAAACAAAACAAGAAACCAGTGATCCTAGAGACAAGACCACGTGATCCTGCATACGTAAACAAATCCACGAGCTCAGCCAGGCGTAAATACACGAAGTACACAGGTCCATTCAAGGGATAGCCAGCAGTATCAAGTTCAAGGTTAGGCATCGTGGTACTCCCTTGGCCCTATCCTCGTGGTATTAGAAGACTCCCTGGTATTACACCCATAATTACTGGTATTTCTCTCCATAATACATCTCAGCCGTAGGAGGTCGCGACCATCATCCACTCACTTGATGTAGTGCTGTCTATTCTTCCTTCACCTTTATCTTCCTTTTCTGTGTTTGTCCTTCCTATTTCTCCCATCTTTCCTGTCACTTATTATTCTTCTTCTTTCCTTATCTGGTGACTTTACATTGAGTGACAAGCCTAATGGCTTCCTGTAAGCCAGGAGGCCATTTACAACGCTGGGTAGTAACCATATAACCAACCTATACGTGATCCCTACGTGTCAACAAGTGGGTTGGCGGAGGGTTCGAATCCCTCCCCGTAAAACAACTAACTCAAAAACAAGGGGCCACCCCTTATGGGATTATGGTGTCTGGCTATAAAGATAAAATACACTTTGGCCCGTCGGTTAAGGAAATTTCCTAACACCTCGCCCTCAGCGATTTATTTTGTTTTTCGCACCTTGCCATCCTGTTGTTACTTAATTCATTCTAATATCACCTTACCCTGCATAAATAACGTACAGAACGATATTAGCCACCAGTATCAAAAAATAAATAGTTAAGGAAGAGGTGTTACGGAGCTTCCTTAACATCCAAGAATACGAGCTCTTAACGCCTTCACCACGACGACTAATTCTGCTTTCATTTTATTTATTTATTTTTTTCTTATTTTGCTGCTAGAATTTATTTTGAGGACAGCCCACTGGTAGAGAAGATTTTGTAGTGCATGTTAACTGTCTATTATGTTATTCTTACTATTTCCAAACTTTTATTTTATTTAACCTGGGACTGAGTTTGGGAATTGGAATGATTTGGTATAGCCCTCTGCCTTACTCTACATCCCTATCCTACCTTTATATTAGTACTGGCAGGTGTATTTCCTACCTACACTCGCATTCCCTACCCTGATCTCCCTACCTTCATCCCCTACACTCCCTGTTTCTCTCCTAACTTCACTCTCATTTCTTCCATCCCTTTACGTGTCTCTTCCTACCTTCACTAAGTCTGAATTTTCCCTTTATGTTTATCATCTTTTCTCCCTCCCTTTCTCTTCCTTTGCATGTCATCCGTCCCTACCTTCATCTTTGCCCACCCTATGTATCTCTTTCACATTTACTCCCTTTACAATGTCTCTCCCTACCTTCTCTCTCACTTTCTTCCCTCTGCACTCTCTCTCCCTCCCTACCTTCACTCTCATCCTGTACTCTCCCTTTGCCCTTCCCGCCTCTGCTCTTATCTGCCCTACCCTAATTCCCTTCATAATGTTATCTGTACTATATCCAACGCTTTAATGGGAGTGAGATAGTGGAATGAGATAATTATTGTGTGTGTGTGTGTGTGTGTGTGTGTGTGTGTGTGTGTGTGTGTGTGTGTGTGTGTGTGTGTGTGTGAGGAGAGAGAGAGAGAGAGAGAGAGAGAGAGGTGCACGAGATGTTAAAGTGAAAAAAAGGGAGGAAAAAATATAGAGAAAATAGGGTGGAGAGGGAGAAAGGGAGAGGACTTGTAGGGAGGAAATTGGAGATATCAGGGATCAGGGAGAGGGGGGAGGGAGGGGTGATAGGAAGGGGGGAGGGAGGGGTGATAGGAAGGGGGAACTGTGGGGTGATAGGGAGAGGGGAGGAAAGTAAGGGAGGAGTAGAAAGAAGGGGAGATGAAACAGGGGGGGGTAGGGATGGGGGGAAAGGGAGGAAAAAAAGGAGAGGGGAAGTGGTGGTAGGGGGAGGGGCGGAAGATGGGGGTCGGTATGGGTCGGGAGGTGGGAGTGGGGAGAGGAAGGACGGGGGTGTACGGACGAGGGGAAGGGAGGGGAGGGGAGGAGAGGTGGGAAGGTTGGAGAGAGAGAAAGGAGAGCAGGGTAAAGGGGAAAGGCTGGAAGGGACGGAGGGCAAGAGAACCAAGTGCAAAGATAGATAGATAGATAGATAGATAGATAGATAAACAGATGGATGGATGGAAATATTGACGGATGGACACAGAGGCAAAAAGAGATACCAGACAAGTATACCGGTTCATATAAAGATGCATACAGAAATAAAGACACAGCTAAATATATAGAGAAAAAGAGAGATGTGGATGGATAGATAAGGTAAAGAGAGAGATATAGAAAGACAGATACAAGAGAGAGATATAGAAAGACAGATACAAACATAAAAACAGAAGAGCTTAATATGACAAGGATTATTTTTAAGTCTGTTGTGTGATCCGCTTTCCTCGTCTACTGCTTCCATCCCTTTCTTGCCTACAAGGCTTTAAAACATTAGATAGATGGACAGACTGATAGACAGACATATAGATAGACAGACAGAGACAGACAGACAAATAGACAGACATACAGACATATAACCCGACATCATTAGCTAAACTGGCAAACATTACCGATATACATTCAGACAGACAGAGAGACAGAGACACATAATGAGGCTACACAGGGCCTGATATAAATATAGGTCGATATATAGATAAGCTGAAGTGGATGGAAGGATGGATGGATTGACAGAAATATAGATATGGAAGAATGGATGGATGGATAAGCAAAGATGAAGATGGAGATAGTTAGAGAGAGAAAGAGAGGGGGGGGGGGCAACGCAAGTCGATAAAGTAAGGTATACAAGTACAGACAGATGGATGGATAGATATAAAACATAAAACAGGTCTATCTAGAGAGACATAAAGACAGCTACACAGACAAACAGAGACAGCTATGCGCGTCGATAAAGGCAACGGCGGGGCGAAACCAGGTCAAGGACGTGTGTGTGTGTGTGTGTGTGTGTGTGTGTGTGTGTGTGTGTGTGTGAGAGAGAGAGAGAGAGAGAGAGAGAGAGAGAGAGAGAATGGCCACGTGTGTATTTTCCACAATATGGCTTCCACCCGTACGCACCTAAATCCTTTCCACTTCGTCTGTGCCTATCTGTCTCAGTCTTTTTCTTTCTCTTATTCCAGCTTCCCAGCTCTCTTTCTCTCTCTCTTTCTCGAAATAAAAGTAATTAACTTTTCTTTTTATCTAAGGTGAGTATATATATTTTTATTTAGTAATTTTTGGGATGGACAAGTTTGCCGTTAAGCCAAGAAAAGGATATCCACATAACAGTATTTTTTTTTTTTTACAGATCCAGCATGCGTGTGTGTGTGTGTGTGTGTGTGTGTGTGTGTGTGTGTGTGTGTGTGTGTTCAGACTTACCCTTTAGTCACACGAAATACAAATGTCACAAACTGAGTCAGAACACTAAGTCGACCGGCAGCACCACACCTATCACGATATTAGTTTACACACACACAAACACACACATCCACCCCCCAACCCTTCCACGCATACTCGAAAAATGTTAAAATCTCTAGACATGTCGGAGCAAGATCCAAAATAAATAAATAAATAAATAAATAAATAAATAAAATCCAGATCGACATTCCTGCAGCCGAGGTTAACTTCTTTTGCCCGGGAATTTACTGAACGCAAAGGAGGACGAGGCTTAAGCATATGTGTATTCTTTCACAACCTTCAAATAACTCGACGTAAACCAGACATTCTTGAAAATCATCATAATTATCCTCCTTCTCCTCTTCATCATCATCATCATCATTATTTTCCTCCTCCTCATCATCATCATCAACAATCATCGTCATCATCATCATCCCACCTTTCCATTTCCACTTTCAATCGCAAAAGGCGGCATACCTGTACTGCTGACAGGTAGAAATTATACCGATATACACACACTACCATCTATGTTAATGTGAAGATACAACACTTTCCGACAGGGACCCCATACACACACACACACACACACACACACACACACACACACACACACACACCTCTTCCTCATCAAAAAACCTCTTTATTACCCCTTCCATCCCGGTACAATTTTTCTTTTATTCTCGTTACCGCCAGAAAATTTATGCCGATTAACTTAAACATTTAGATCACGAGAGAATAAACATTAAAAATAAAATCAATACACCATCTACCGGTACCTGTATTACGTCATCACTCTAATTACCACACCTGCGTCCCTCTTCCCTTCCCCACACCTAAATTCATAATCTATTTACAGCTATCTATTAATATAGACACCACTTTTATCTATCAAATTATCTAACTATAACCGCATCATTTACACAAACACCACTGAATTTACACTTTCCACAACTGCTTTTCCTTTTACACAACTACAGCTGCTAACTCATTAACAAAGCTGCACAATCTACACACACACACACATTTACACAAACACAACTACCACCTCATTTACACACCTACCATATGCGTGTACATTTACACCACTACCATCTCTGCTATATCATTTACAAACATCATCCCATTTACACAACCACCATCTATTCTTCATTTACAACACTATCATCCCTATGACAACATTTACACAGCTACCACACCTACCATACCATTTACACAACTACCACCAATACTAATCCTTTACATACCAACAAAATATGCTACCATCTAAATCACTCTACTTTCCTCACCTACCATTTTTTTTTTTCATTTACCCCACTATCGTACCTTCTACATCATTTACACAACTAATTTGCACCATTATTTACAAAGCCATCACAGTTGCAACCCTCTTTACACAATTACACACCTACTGTAACCCTCTTTACACAATTACACACCTACTGTAGCCCTCTTTACACAATTACACACCTATACCATCGCCTCAGCTTAATATTAAAGTATGGGTGTAATCTAATTGCTGTGAAGGCGTCATCGTGGTGAAGAGGTTGACTATAAACCAGAGAGAGAGAGAGAGAGAGAGCTCTCCCTGGCAACACCAGGCACCCTCTTACATAAGTCTGTGTACGTATGTGTGTGTGTGTCCGTGTGAGTGTGCGTGCGTGTGCGTATGATACTGTGCGTGTATCTGGAGTTGTGCACATAACAAAATTACGGTATGTGTGCGTGTGGTTGACAGTATGCGTTTGGATTGTGTGTGTGTGTGTGTGTGTGTGTGTGTGTGTGTGTGTGTGTGTGTGTGTGTGTGTGTGTGTGTGTGTGTGTGTGTGTGTGTGTGTGTGTGTGTGTGTGTGCGTTACTGGGTCCTTAACAAGCACTCAAGGGGCAGCTCTCGTAACAACCCCTGGCCGCTCTCTCTCCAAACCGATACCCCACCACACTCCACACCACCCCTCTCAGATATCATCACACCCATAATACCAGCAGTAATACCAGTGTCAGCCAGCCCTGGAGACTTAACCTGACTCCTCCATAACCCTTTACTGATGCTTTACTGTGCTTTAATAATCCCTTGTAATAGTCTTTCACCCTTGGCCCTGATTTTCGTCCTTTTGAGACTTTACCTGGCTCTTCCTTACTATTTTACTGATATTTTATTGAGCTTTAATAATCCCTTGTGTTAGTATTTCACCTTTGGCACAGATTTTCATATATATTTTTTTTTATTTCACGTTGCTCAGTGGCAGACAAAGAGAACGCCGCGGCTCTGTATCATTTCTAAAGCACTTCTTCGTGACTTGAATCATATTTTAATGTTAATCTCTTGTCAGAATTCAGAAATCAATATGGACAGATAGCAATTTAAGGATTAAATTGAGTATAGTATGTTATTTATGCAGTTTATGTCGATATTAAGAAGGAATATATGAGATAACAGTAAGGTGTAATAAGCAAACTAAATCGCTGAGAAAAAGGTGTTTGCCGACGAGAACAGTCCCCATGCTCTGCCTCTAAGTCTCTCCTCTCTAATATCATAATCTATCTATTGCCAGACGCCTTAATCCCGTAAGGGATGGCCACAAACAAATCGCCTGCATGTTGCCCTGTCCCTCGCCATTTCATTGCCCTGCTACCAGCTCACACCCCCCTCTCCCATATACCTCTCCACTCCATCCCTCCATCTCATCCTATAATAATACTTTTCTTAATATCAATGGTCTCATAAACTGAAGGGGTATAGGTTACTGTTCCGTATAGTAGTAAAACATATACTAAATTCTATAATGATAATATACACTGTTACAGTATGCTATCTACATTCTATGTAAGGAGTAAACTATTTTGATACTGAGAGATAATGGATTTCCCGTTAAAACTCTATCACACACACACACACACACACCACCTACACGTGCGGCAGAGATAACCGATAACCTTACCGTGTCCTTTGAATGTGGTAGTACGTGTCTCTCTCTCTCTCTCTCTCTCTCTCTGTGCGTGTGTGTGTGTGTGTGTGTGTGTGTGTGTGTGTTGATGCTTGATGGGACAGTGAAATGAGTGTACCGGTATGTTAAAAGCTGTGATTATTTCTACCAAGTTCCCAACCGAGTGCAACAGCGAAATACCCTAACTTCACCTAACCAAGCCGACCCTAACTTCTCGTAATCTAACATAACTAACCTCACCTAACTCTACCAGGAAGGTGAGAACAGCTTGGCATAGGTGGGGTTCGGTTGGGTTTTATTTAGGTCAGTGAAGGTTGGGTCCAGAAAGCGTAGTAGAAGGTCTTGGTTTTTAGGCCTTCTCTCTCTCTCTCTCTCTCTCTCTCTCTTTAATCAAGCTCTCCCCTCCTTGCCCGGTCGCGTGACAATGGCCAGGTGGAGGAGGCTAAGTTATCTTTGTTGCCGGGATGTCGAGACCTAGTGGAGAGGCAGGTGGATGAGGTGGATGGATGGAAGCGGTGGTGGTGGTATGAGGTGGATGGATGGAGGTGGTGGTGGTGGTACGGGGTGGACCAGGTGGATGGATGGAGGCGGTGGTGGTACGGGGTGGATGAGGTGGATGGATGGTGCAGGTGGTGATGGTATAGGGTGGATGTGGTGGATGGATGGTGTAGGTGGTGGTGGTACCGGGTGGATGAGGTGGATGGATGGAGGTGGTGGTGGTACGGGGTGGATGAGGTGGATGGATGGTGTAGGTGACAGTGGTATGACATGGATGAGGTGAATGGACGGTGAAGGTGACAATGATAAGGTGTGGATGAGGTGGCAGAGCACGTAGAAAAAACAGTGAGTAAATATAGGACTGGAAGCTAAATGGCAAAGGTGGTGAAAGGTGTAGAAGGAGGGGTAAAAATACAAAACTGATGAGAGGGGGGGAAAGAGGAGGGGGACAGAAGAGGGGTGAAAGGTGAAAAGGGCATGAAGGAGGGGAGGATGGTGGGAAACACTGAATAACTGAAGGCAGAGGGAAGAGAGGGACGAGAAGGAAAGACAGGGATGAGTGATGAGGGAGAATGATGAGTGAGGATACTTGGAAGGTGAAAATGGCATTAAATAGGGACGTCTGGTGGAGAGGGTTAAAAATGAAAGAAGAAAAAGAGGAGAGGTGAGGAGGGAAAAGAAAACAAAGTGAAACAGACGTGGAAGGAAGGTAATGCTAAGAAACGAATAACGAATGAAGGAGGAGGAGTTGGGTGGCAAGATGGAAACTGAAAGAAGGTGAATGACAACAATGAAGAGAAGAGGAGAGAAGTAGTGATAAGCAAAAGATAAAGAGGAGGGAACGACAGAGTAAGGAGGGAGGGTGAAGAGAAGCAGAATAAAGGAAGTTAGGAGACAGAAGGATGCAGGGGGAAAGGCAGACAGAAAGAAAGGATAAAAGAAGTGAGAAGTGACAGACGGAAAAGCAGGTGGAAAGAAAGGGGAAGAGAGGATGGCGAGGAAGAAAGAGATAAAATATGAGTGGAAAACGAGAGAGTGGGATGATGGGAGGGGAGAAGACGACGAAAGAAGCAGAGGAAAAAAGAAGGGATGGATGACGAAGGAAATGGTAATGAAGAGGAGAGGACTAAAGAGAAAAAGAGAAAAAAGCAGTGAAGAAGAAAAAAGAAAGACGGGAAGACGAAAATACATACTAAGTGGAGAGAGAGAGAGAGAGAGAGAGAGAGAGAGAGAGAGAGAGAGAGAGAGAGTATAGGTTTTCTCTCTCTCTCTCTCTCCAGTACTTAACACAGGTCGCGCGGGGCAGCCACAAAAACACAGATCCCGGTGAGATTAAGCCATTTCCTGAAACCCGGAACCTACGTTAACTTTACTATATTTTTTACTGAATATATTTTTACATTTTAGTATTAAGTTTGAGAAGCAAAAAAACATGGACTGAGGAAGTACACGTGTGGAGGAGTCTCTCTCTCTCTCTCTCACACACACACACACACACACACAAAGAGAGAGAGAGAGAGAGAGAGAGAGAGAGAGAGAAGGGGGGGTTGCGTCTGAATGGTGTATGGTACCAATGTCATTACTCATCCCTAAATATAGTGTGTGTGTGTGTGTGTGTGTGTGTGTGTGTGTGTGTGTGTGTGTGTGTGTGTGTGTGTGTGTGTGTGTGTGTGTTCACTGATAAAAATGTACCCTACCTCTAGCATTTAGCAGTGGAAAACATGATGATTTACGCATGGATGTAGGTAGGTAGGTATATGTATGTATGTAAGTTTGTGTGTGTGTGTGTTGTACCAGTACGTATCTGTTCCTACTTTTTTCACTACGGCTGTTCCCTCTTTAGCTCTGACCTACATACCAGTACAAACACAAGGCTATCAGTAACACAACCACCTGCTATACACACACAGTAAGAGTACCGCCGATGGTAATTCATCATCATATCATCACCATCACCATCATTATCAGCACCACCACCACACCCACCATCATCATCATTATCAGCACCACCACCAACACCACCATCATCATCATTATCGCAATCATTAGCATCATTACCACTATTGCCATCATCATCCTCAGCCCTATTTCCACCTGAAGATGACCTGAGGCATGATCTAGATAGTGAAGTACAAAAGTGGGAGAACTATGAACAGCATGCAAAATGAAAAGGGTCACACACTCATCTATCCCCGGTTCAAGCCCCCGGAATCCTGACTCTACCTCACAAACCTAACCATAAGAACACTTTATACATAAGATATTGAATTATATTGAGCAAACAGTCGAGGTAACTACACTCTCTCTCTCTCTCTCTCACACACACACACACACACACACACACACACGCACACACACACACTATCGGCAACATCTAAGAACACACCAATACAATCATACACTCTCTTGTTCTTCTCAGCGTCATGACCACAACGCTAGTCCCATCTTCTATTTAATCCCGTTTTCTTTTATCGCCCGCTAATGGCCAGGCTCGCGACATCGCTCTGAAGGAGGATGGGGGAGAGGGGGAGAAGCCCAAGGAGGATGGGGGAGAGGAGGGAGGGCTCATGGATGATGGGGGGAGAGATCAGGGACGACGGAGGGAGGGTGGGGGAAGAGTTGGGGTCGTAAACATAAAAAATATTAACACTCAGGCTCCTATGACTCACTCAGGTGAAAATAATCGTCTGACGTTAATAAAAATAGTAGAGAGAGAGAGAGAGAGAGAGAGAGAGAGAGAGAGAGAGAGAGAGAGAGAGAGAGAGAGATGAATTAAAACTTTCAGAGCTCCAATAACAAATTTTAGGCTGCATAAAATCGCCCAACGTTAGCAGGAAGAAAATACTAAATGCATAAAAAAAAAAAACTAAACTAAACTGAGGCTTCACTTACTCTCAGCTGCATAAAATCTGGCGTTAGTTAAAGGACACTAGACTTATCCAAAACATGAGAGGGTTTTGGTGACAATATTAATGCTGAAGCCCCTGTAACTCGCAAACATAAATAAATAAATACATAATCATCTAGCGTTACCTGGAAAAAAAAAAATATCAGAAGTGTACCAAGCAGTTCTGACGATAAGTAAATCTCCGTATCAGTTAGGTACTATCATGAATCTGTGTGTGTGTGTGTGTGTGTGTGTGTGTGTGTGTGTGTGTGTGTGTGTGTGTGTGTGTGTGTGTGTGTGTGTTGTTATTTACTATGGTTTGGTTGTGAAGGGCTTAGTAACTCTGCCGCAATGGTATGCAGAAACGGTCTTACACAAAAATTAAGTTTAAGAAAGTTTGTGAATGCGTTCCCTGTTGATGCTAACTGACTCAAGGCGTAAGGGAGTTCTTTTTATACTGGCTCTCTCTCTCTCTCTCTCCACACACACACACACACACACACACACACACACACACACACACACAGTTAATAATAGCGGCTGACTAGTTCCCACGGGTGTTGCTCTGTGTGCAGGTGGGTGAAGCAGAATTATACCTGTGCACATAATAAAAATCTTTCTTTGTTTCTTTTCCTGTTGCCTCTTTACGACGATGGATACCTGACTTTCACTGTCGTTATTGTTGCTGCTATTGTTGTTGCTGGTAGTGGTGATGGTGACGATGCTGGTGATACTACTGTTGGTGGAGGTGGAGAAGAGGGAGGTGGTGGTGAATGGAGAAATCACTGATATATATATATGGGAGTATATATTTTAATGCTCTCTCACGGAAATGGAAATTGATGATGATGATGATGATGATGTATATATGTGTGTATGAGGTATTTACTGTAGGTGTGAGTAGCCTATGGTGACGGTGGCAACTGATAACACACAAAGATAACCGGTGTTCTCTTTATCCTGCCACCGATACCACTACAAACAACACAGCAACAACGAATACAAACTGGCTTATATTTTACGTAATGGGATGAAGGTAACGAATGGGGGGTTGTTTTGGGGGGTACGTACACACGCACAGAGAGAGAGAGAGAGAGAGAGAGAGAGAGAGAGAGTCCGAATACTATCACTACTAAAATAGCCTAAACCATATTACGCAATCGGACGATAAAAACAGAGAGATAGAGAGAGAGAGAGAGAGAAGCAGAAGACGGAATAAACAGAGAATAAAGGAAGGAAAAACACAAGGAATAAAATGATAAATGAAAAGAAAGTGATCGAAAAAAAAGAAAAAGAAAAAAAAGAAAAGGTAAGGAAAAGCAGTCAAGAAAATTGGAAAAAATGGAACGAGAACTGAGAAAAATGAAAGAATTAAACACAATGACTTGAGAAAAACAAACAAACACACGAAAGAGAATGGAATGTGGGGTGAAATGAAGGAAGGAAAGGGAATTTAAAGGGAAGGAAATGAGGGAGGGAAGAACGAGCAAATATGACAGAAAAGAGACACAGGCAAAACAAAGAAGGAAAACAGAAAAGGAAAGGAATTAAGATGAAGCTGGACGGGAAAGGAAAGGAAGGAAGGAAGGAAGGAAGGAAGGAAGGAAGGACAAGTGGGAATAAAACATGAAAAAAGAACACAAACAAGAGGCATGAAAAAAAAAAAAACATGAAACGAAAGTGCAAAAGGGGAGAAAAGGAAGGATGAAAAAATTTGACAAAGATAATAACAGCGATAAAAAAGGCGATATTTGGCAGGAAACTGAGAACAGAGACAGTGAGCACATGTTGATAATATGTGAAAGTGTGTGTGTGTGTGTGTGTGTGAGAGAGAGAGAGAGAGAGAGAGAGAGAGAGAGAGAGAGAGAGCGTGTATGAGGACAGCAGGGGATGCAGACGCCTTTAGTACGTTACGTAAGGAGGGTACCAGCCCCTCCCCCCCTTACCCCCACCCATGCCCCTCTCCTTAGGTCGCTACTCTCTCCTTTCATCGCTTCGTCTTTCCTTTCTCCGCCATCTTGTTTTTCTTCACTCTCCTTGTCATTCATTTATCTCCCTTTCTTTAATCTTCTATCTTTCGTTACCTCTATCTCTCTTCTTTTCCTTTCACCTTCTTGCCTCATCTGTTTCCTTCATCCTTTCTCTTCCTTTCACCTTCCTGCCTCATCTGTTTTATTCATACTTTCCTCCAATACTTTACCTCATTCTGTTCTACACCATTCATTATTTCTCCAGCCTCTCTCCTCCTCCTCCGTCAGCTTTTAACAATTTCTTTCATTCTTCTCTCGCCACTTCCTCTTTCCCTCCTTCCTTCGTTCTCTATATTCTCTTCTATTCGCCACCCTCTCTTCTTTCTTTATTCGTTTCCCATGTTTCTTTCCCTTTTTAACTTTCTTCATCTCTCCTCCCTGTCGATTTTTTTCCCCTTCATTTTTACATCCTCCTGCTCCGTCCTTGTTTCTCTTTCAGTATTATATTTCTTCTTTATTCTCTTCTTTTTTTCTAACTCCAGCGTCTCTCTCTCTCTCTCTCTCTCTCTCTCTCTTACGCAACAATAGCTTCTCTCTCTCCATGTAGGGCGGGTTGCGATGGAAAGAAGCCGGTTTCGGAGACACAGTAAGGTAAGATAAGGTAGGTTAAGACACGGAGAAGGAAGAAGGGCAAGAGAAGGGAAGGGAAGGAATGGGAATGAAAGAAAAAGAAAGGGAATGAAAGAAAAGGAAAGGAAAGGCCAGGGAAGGGAAGGCTTGGGAAGGATGCGAGTATGTTAGGGTAGGGAGAAAAAGGTTGGGCTAGGTAGCGTAAGGAATGGTGGGGCGTGGGATGGACAGGTGAGTTGAGCAAGATGCTGGACGATACAGGAAGATAAAGTTAAGGTGAGGTAAGATTTGATAAAAGACGACAGGCTTATAGAAGCTTAACTCCAAGATTCGGATGAACTGTTCCTTGTGGTTACCAGACGATTATGATCAGGTTCGGAAAGACTCCTCAATTTGACAAGTTACTGAAGAGTATAATAAGGTTTCCAAATAGAGCCCCTCCTGTTGGCGGCAGAAATAAAACATATATTATGTCCTCGGGTTAAGGTAAAGAAGAGGGAGACTGTAGGGTAGGGTTGGGTAGGGTAGGCTGATGTTAAGTAAATGAAGTTAAGGCAGGTAGGTACGGGCACAGAAAGGTAAGACGAGATGAGGTAAACACAACACCACGTTACTGTACGAGAGGTTGTGTATGACAGGCAAGAGGTTAAATAAGACTGAGATAAGGTACGCCTGTGAGGAGCTGAAGATAAGATAAAGCCAAGCTGCTACGAGGGAAGGGGTAGCACAAGACAGGGAGCAACATAAGGTGAGAGGAAAAGGGGGAGGAGAAGGAAAGAGGAAGGAGAGAAAGGATGTAGGGTAGGAGGAAAGTGGGAGAGAAAGGATGTAGGGGAGAAGGAAAGAGGAAGGAGAGAAAGGATGTAGGAGAGGAGGAAGAAGGGGAAGAAGGTAGGAGGAGAAAAAGAGAAAGTAGGAAAGAAAGAGGAGAAAGGATGTAAGAGAGGAAAAAGTGAATGAAGGAGGCATGATCATAAAGCAGGACTTGAAATAAAAACCGCTGTAATGAACAGAAACCTATAACGTCAAGAGCAATAATAAAAAAGGTTAACAATAACACAAAATCAAATCCGCCATAACAGAGAAAAAGAGAACAACAACAACGCGAAGAAAAACATCTAAAACTGTACCAATAACAAAGAACTGAAGAAAAATAAATAAAAAAATAATAATGAAAAGAAACGATACCTCATGCCACCGTCCACAACAACAAAAGTTACAATAACAATAACAAAAAGCTTAACAATATCATAGAACAAACGCTATTTTTAGACGTGCCTCAATCTTCTCTGCCTCCTCCTCCTTTCTAAACCTACATGCCTCTTCCTCCCCCACTCTACCTCCTCACATCTTCCCTCCACATCACACTCCGTCTCCTCCTCCGCTCTACCTGTCCATACCTTCCCTTACACCTATGATTCCTTCCCTTCCTTCCTCCACGTCACCCTCCTCAGGTAGTTCTTTCTCTTTCCTCGACATCCTTCCCTCTCTACCCCTCTCATTCTCCCCCCCCCTCCTTCCCCTCTCACCATCCACCTCCTATCTCAACCCTCCCTCCCATCTCTCTCTCCTACCTGCCCCACCCCCTGCCTTTTCTGACAACATACGGTAACAGGACACGACACCTGTTTATCTGGTCCCCTCTCTCTCTCTCTCTCTCTCTCTCTCCTTTACATGTAAGTCTGCTAATCTCTCTAATAATGACTATACTTCATCTGTGACTGCTCTCCCTGCATCAACTGCTTCT
Organism: Coenobita brevimanus; assembly: GCF_032717465.1. Lineage (NCBI taxonomy): Eukaryota > Metazoa > Arthropoda > Malacostraca > Decapoda > Coenobitidae > Coenobita > Coenobita brevimanus. The sequence continues at coordinate 39,894,581 of NC_137013.1, read as the reverse complement.
CCTAACTCATTACTCTTCCTTCAACTACTCCATTTTCACTGTATTACAATCCTACTAATCCTGCTCACTCTCCTTGGGAAACACACACACACACACACACACACACACACACACACACACACACACACACACGGGAGACGAGTGAATATCTGAGGTTCAGTGGCCGTCATGGTCCTGACTACCTTGGCCTTCCTACGCACCCTCTTACTCGCTTGCCTCCCTCACTAGCTGTTCCTTGTTCTCAGGCTCTCCTCCTTTCTCCTGCAGCACCACTCCTCCTTCTCTCCCTCCCTCTCTTCCCTGTAAACACATCCCCTCTCCCTCTCCTTCTCTCCTTTCCTCTCTCCCCCTCTCTCTACTGCCCTCCCTTCCTCTCTCCTCCACAGCATCATTCCATCTGCACGTCCCCTCTCCTTCCCTCCCCCACCCTCTCCCCGTGTTTTCCCAGCATCCCCCTTCCCTCCCCTTCATAACATGTCTCCTTTTTTTCTCCACCTCAACATCTTTCCTCTTTCACGTCCTCTCTCCTTCACTTCTCCTAGCCTTCTCCTCTCCATAGCACTTATTTTCCTTCTCTCACCCCAAACTCCTCTCTCCTTCACATCCCTCTTCTCTCCCTCCCTGCCTCCCTCAATATCTGTTCCTTCCTCTACCAAACTCTCAGTCTTTCCGCTCCTGCCTACAGTAGCATCCTTCCTCCCCCCCCTCCCTCCCATTACCTCTCAACGCTCTTCCTCTTTCACATGCCCTCTCCTCCCTCCCTCTACCTCTCTCCTTCCTCCCTAGCGTCCCCCCTCCCTCCCTCTCCTCCTAGCCCTGCTCCTTCCTTGCATCCCTCCTCCCTCTCAGCATCCTTCCATCTTCACTTTCCCTCTCCTCCTCAGAGTCTCATTGCTCTCCTTCCACCACAAAGTCGCCTCCCCTTCCAAGTAATATCTCTCTCCCCCCCGTGTCCCCCCCACCTCTCCCTGCCCCACGACGGACCTGAGGAGTGTCTTGAAGAAGCAGTAGACTGAGTAGAGGGAGTTGTCGTTGACGTCGAACTTGGCCTTGGGTGGCGTGCGTCGTCGTCGCCGTGGCCGCCCCCCCGCCCCCTCTGCCGCCCCCCCTGGGTTGTTGTTGGTGGGGAGGGGCAGGGGCAGGGGGAGGGGGGCGGGGCCGGGGCTGGAGGCGGGATGGTCGAGCGGGGCGGTGGGGGGGCTGTGGGGGTCCTCGCTGGGGTAGTCGGGCTCGGGGTACAAGATGTCCGCGGTGGGGGCGCTGCTCCCCCCGCCACCGTTGTAGCCCATCATGAGTGACATGGCGGCTGCCTGGCCACTGTGGCACTGTGGCACCGCACCACTGGGGTACCCTGACACTTTGAGATCACTGTGGTGCTCCTAGGAGGCAGGCTAGAATGGCACCCAGCACTGGCACCTGATGGATGGCACTGTGGCACACTGCTGGTCCTGCCTGGCACTGGCTCACCACCTTGGCACTGTGAAATGCAGCGTGGCACTAAGTTTGGCAGGTGGGCCTGTGAGTGTCAGCACCTGGCCTGGTGGGTGAGTGTCCCTGGCACTGGCACAGGCACAGGCACAGGCACTGTCCTTATTGTGGGCAGGCTGGGCGCCCGGGTGGTGGGGCCCGGGAGGCGCCGCGTCCTGCTCCTGCCACACTACTGGCCCGCTCACCACACCACCACCACCAGGATCGATACAGGCAGCGGCGGCGGGGCGGGAGTGCGCCGCCCCGGGCAGCAGGCGGGACGGGGTGGGGCGGGGCGGGGCGGCACTATACGTCTATCAACAGGAAGGTCAGGTACAGCAGAAGAACCATCCACGGGGCCAGGATACACAGGTACACCATCAGTACACCTGCACCTTAAATACTCACAATCAACCCACCACACTTCACACCTCACCAGGCTATCCACACCTGTTATCCTCTGGTGTAACTGGTATTACTGTGTCAGTTGGTGTATGTGTGCGTAGCTCTATGCACCTGTTGCCGTTGCCCCTGAACTGCAGTACAAGTCCGCTCACCCGTATACCTGTCTCGCTCACACCCTCTACTATCCCACCACTTCAAACTGATCCCCTTCACTTTTTCTGAGCTCAGATGCTCCCGTACGCCACGAGAGATGATCCAAGGTGTTTCTCCTGATAATATAGGTTAAATTCAGGGTGTTAAGTCAGGTAGAGCGAGGGGAACACAGCGTAGGACCGCCCGAGCAGAACACGACACTACACTACACTCGACATTGCCACCACACTCAGCACACCCGGACCAGCTGGAGGGAGGCGGGGCAAAGTCACGCACATCCAATCACCGCCCGCCCCGCCGTGACGTCACAACCCTGCGGCCAATCAGCGCGCCGGGATCTCAGCTGAGCGGCGGAGATTTTGTTTATAAACACGAGGCAGGTGTGGAAGGGGTGTGGTGGTGGCCCGCTCTGCCATGGTGGTGAGGGAGGTGCCAGGTGATGTGCAGATACCAGGGTTGAATGAGCTATAATTAACATGACTAAATGATGACACGAACCAACCAATATAATTATACCAAAAGACAATAAGCTGCCACGGGATGAGTAGGCATCAGGAGAAGGCTGAGTAAGCCGTAACTGACAATACAACTAACTAGAAAGCACTCACAGAGCGCATACCTCCGCCAATGAAATCGCCGTTAAAAAGGATCTGAATCCGGATCCGTGGAGATATGGTAAGGAATGCATAGGATTCGGATCCGCCCCTAAAGTTAATCAATTGTTCCTTGACCCATGGCCCACTCTTCCACAAAATTTTATTGAAATTCATTGAGAACTTTTGAGGATATTAGACACGGAATCCGGATCTGCCTCCAAATTTAATCAGTTCTTTCTTGGCCCATGGCACACCCTTCCACCAAAATTCATTGAGAACTTTCGGAGGTATCGTCCGGGCAAACAGACAGACGGACAAAAATGTGAATACATAACCTCCTCCAACTTCACTGGCGGAGGTACAAACTGTAACAAGAAATAGATGGGGTCAGGAAGGTGCTTGGGGTTGAATGAGCTGTGGACATGGCTGAATGATGACACGAACTACTCAAATGACCTAAACCACCATATACCTTACCAAAGGACAGAGAGATGCCAAGGGACGAGCAGGAATCAGGGGTAATGTTGAAGGAGTTCGTACTGATATACGTTAACTAAATAACAGGTAACCAATGGGGGGGTTAGCAAGGTGCCTGGGGGAGGGTTGAATGAGCTATAACCGAGATAACTAAATAACGATATGAGACGGATAGGGGCAAGGGGGATGCCAGGGGATGGGCAAATATCAGGGAAGGGTTAAGTGAGGTGCAAATTAAATGACATAAAACACCGAATTCGAAAAAGACAGCAACAAAGAGTGAGCATAACAACTACCATGAAGTGAATGGGCCTGAGGGAGACTTCAGGGGATAAGCAGGTATCAGGAGGATTGAAGGGACCATAACAAATATTGGTAAGTAAATATGCAAATATTGTCAAATCACCAACGACAATGGCATATGGAGAAATTAACCTCTCCACGTCAATGACATCTTTCTACTTCATTCTGGTCATCTCAAGACAAATTATATACCTCAGGAGAACCCCTGGTAGTGAAGGAGTAAATAGAGAATGTAACTAACCCCTCCAGTTCGAAAAATTCCCCTTAAGCTGAGTAAAATCATATGGAGGCAACAAAAACAAATAAAGTCCTCGATGTGGAGATATGACCCGAGGAGATGAGAGACCACAGAGACAGAGCAGAGGAGTAATGATAAAAGTGAGATAAATATACGACATGAAAGACGAAATACTGAAGGAAATTACACGAATCACGACGACCTCAACACTCTCGAAGAAGGACAACCCAACAAGAAGTATGAAAAATGCAAATTAGTGATGGCGAAGAATAACAAATGAAAACAGGAAAAATAACAACGAAAGCAGAAGAGAAATAAATCACACGAATTAATACGAAATGATTAGACAAAATCAAATGACCTTAACACACAACCAGAACCATAAAAGAAAAACGACAGAGGAATGAGGAAGCAGAACAGGGGTGAGGAAGAATGATGGTAAAAATAAACTAATGATTAAAATACGAGAACAATAATGAAGTCACAAAATTGGCTGGAGAGGCAAGGGTGCTAAAAAGGGTGGACAGGAATGTGATTGTTTTAAATGGCCAAGATCATGAGTCATCATACACAGTCACGAGGTGAAATTTTTTGTGCACTTCAACTCTCTCTCTCTCTCTCTCTCTCTCTCTCACACACACACACACACAATCTTTAGTGCCCCTATTCTTCCTGTTTCTCATCTGCATTCCCTTTCTTCGCTATAGTTTCTTTCCTTTTTTTGGGGGGGCAAACGAAAAAAGTGAGAGAGAATGCCGGGTGAGGGGAGACAGTGAGTTAAGAGAGAGAGATCAGTGAAATGCGGAGAGAGAGATTAGAGGGAATTAGGGAAGGGGAATGGAATGAGAGAGAGAGAGAGAGAGAGAGAGAGATCAATTAGAGAAAGTGAGTAATAGATTTTTGAGGGAGATGGTGATAGCAGCTTTACCACCACCTTCCATGACCTTGCCGGGTAGAAAATAATGCTGATTCAACTCTCTCTCTCTCTCTCTCTCTCTCTCTCTCTCTCTCTCTCTCTCCTAATTTTGCACGTTTTTTTTTTCTTCCAACAATGGCAATTATGGCTAATCTCTTAATTTCTCCAACTTTTCCTACTTTGCTCTGTCTCTCTCTCTCTCTTTCAAATTCACAATAACAATTCTGATTTTTTTTTCCCAACATACATCGACAATCTCTCTCTCTCTCTCTCTCTCAAATATCCTTCCTGACAAGACTCCTCCCACCCTCTCTCTCTCTCTCTTCCTCCCTCCGAGCACATAATTGCAGGCTAAAAATGAGGTCACGCTGGATGCTGGTAGTTGTGGTGGAGATGGTGGTAGTTGTGGTGGTGATGGTGGTAGTTGTGGTGGTGGTGGTAGCAGTGGTGGTGATGGTGGTGGTAGCTGTGGTGGTGATGGTGGTAGTTGTGGTGGTGATGGTGGTGGTAGGTGTGGTGGTAGTTGTGGCGGTGATGGTGGTAGTTGTGGCGGAGATGGTGAAGTTGGTGGTAGATGTGGTGGTGATGGTGGAGTTGGTGGTAGATGTGGTGGTGATGGTGGAGTTGGTGGTAGATGTGGTGGTAGTTGTGGTGCTGATGGTGATGACGAGGTTGACTGTGATGGTACTTGCTCAAATTCTTTTCTAATTTGTCCTAAACGCTTATCAGTTCGGTGCCAATCCTTTATTTCTTCAACTTGGTACAATAGTTTCTTGGAGGAACACCGGTACCACGAAACATTTTTTTTTAACTGATTTATGGGGGTAAAGTTCAAACCAGGAAAATCTTAGCATCTTTTTGCTATATTAATGGTTGTGGTAGATAACAGACTTGCATACTGCTTGCTTGCTTGCTTGCTTGCTTGCTTGCTTGTGTGTGTGTGTGTGTGTGTGTGTGTGTGTGTGTGTGTGTGTGTGTGTGTGTGTGTGTGTGTGTGCGCGTGTGTGTGTGCGTGTGTGCGCGCGCGCGCGCGCGTTTTCCTTACCATGCTTTTTGCTACTAATCCCGTCAGCACCAGTTCCTTAAATAAGTATTCTGCGCACCACATCTCACTGTTCCTTTTTGTTATGATTCTCTTTATTAAAACCACGACAGCCTAAGTCGCCGCCGTGATCAAGTGAATTAAGGCTGGTGGATCAAAGCACACTACACGCCATCGATCCTAAGGTCAAGGGTTGTTGGCTCCAGTCACGACGGGCATCCGGCGGCATGGTGCTACACGCTCCAACTTAGTCCTTCACACGAGAGTTACGCATAAACCCCTTAAGGAGGGAAATGTATAGTGCAAAACAGCGCCTTCATGTGGTGGCACTGATATACCCAGGCGACTCCACTGCCAGGTTATACAAACGTCCCT